>NW_027113385.1:303456-324549 GCF_000696795.3 Halyomorpha halys
TATTGTGTTGTGATAAATTTTTAACTAAATATAAGTGACTGTGATAATGAATTGTGTTTTTAAATTATTTAGTTCAACAATTGTATTAAGATTGTTCCTGAGGATGGCCGAATCGTCAGCCTTGTAAAGATAAGAAAACGTTTTGAGACTATAATGGATACAATTTAAATCATTTATATTGACTTTTGTATTACAAAACTGCAATGATATATCAATTAGAAAAAAATCTAAACGTACTGGAAGAAAACTAGGATTAATTAGTTTCAGGCCATCAAAATACATAGAGATCGTTTAAGATTATCAAATCAAATTTATAGAACTGTGTAATTTTTATTTTCCATTGTAGTCTTCCCAAATGAATAAAAAAAATGAGTTAAACAGTGAAAATTTTTCAACAGCAGTTCAATAATCCTTAATTGCTTGAATTGATTAACAGAGGGCCTAATTGCCTAAAAGTGACGTTACAAATAAACATTCTGTCAATTTCTTTTGTTGCCAAGGTTGTCGTCAGATTTCAATTTTAAATTTTTTTTATTTTATTCCATTTTTATAGTGTATTAATTTATAGAATCTAAGCACCTATTCCGCTTTACTTTTACTTCGAACAACGTAAAAAGTAAAACTGTTTGTTTGTCTTTATTTTGTTTTAAATTAAGCGTTATGCGAAGTGATATTCCGGTGAGTATAAACATGTTTAGAATAAAAACAGTCCTTAATATGAAGTATTTTCTTACTTTATTTTATTTTTCTTTACTCCACTTTCTCATTTATTGAATATGTTTACAAAAAAGATGACTCTGAATCGCCATGACATTTTCCACGAGAAGGTCAGACCAGTTTCCAGCGTATGATAATGATCATACCCGTTGATTTTCATAAAAGGGTTTCTACTAACTGTAGATTGTATTCATTGAATCTAAAAGCATTATCGATCGATTCGGTTTTATACTCCTTCTTGCGGTGTAAAATCTATAGCTTAAATCCTAGCTCAAAATTAATATAATATAAACAGGTTTCTAAGTTAAGATAGGTTCGTCGATGTAAATCAGGAAATTTTTGGGACAGAAATAAGGAATGAAAGGTCACGTAAATTTTAACCATATTCTCTATTTATACGTATTCATTGAAAATCCTATCTAAATCTACATAGGTTTAGAAGAATCTGTACATAGATATGGTTGCGTTTCTTAAAACCGAAAGCACACACATCTCTAGTCTTGAACCACTCAATGAGATTTGAGAATAATTATCTCGTTCAGGTGGAGTGGAATGGGAAAAGAAATAAATTTTAAAAGAAGAAAGGAAACTAAAAGATCTTCGGAGAGAGAGTTCACTGGGAGAAGAGGTCTCTGCTTTGGATCTTGCGGAACGTAATACCAAGTAGAACAAAGAGCTTCTTTATAGCAAGGAATTAGCTCTATGGACTGATATTATTAATTTATTTATTTATTTTTAGCTTTTTTTTTAAAACATATTTAGTTTTGTCTTTTTTTTGTTTTAACTGATTTATTAATTTATTTTAACTAATTTATATGTTATTAAAATTAATATATTATTTCTTAAGCTTCTTTGTTTGTTCTACTGGTGTGGCTATTTCACTCTTTATTTATTTATATATTTCTATTTATTGCTAATTTCGTTTAATTTTCATTGCATTTCCGTAACAGATTGAACGTGTAAACTGTGGATTACTGGAGAAGGGAGGTATGAGAGAGTGGAATGGAGAGAATAGTTTAGATTGGGTTGAGAACAAAAAAAAAATAATAAAAGGAAAAAAATTAATAAAGTGTAATATACAATATAACTTTGTGTGAGGAGGTGGTAAAACATAAATAAAACAATAAAATAAAATTGGTAAAAAAAAAATTTTGAAATATAATGTATTTTTAGTCATTGTTTTAAAAAAGAAGAAGTAGGAAAAATAATGTTTCTTTGATTAGCACATATTAGTGTTTATATTTCCAATCATGGATCAGTATGCGGTATATTCTAGCAACCAGATGTATTTTGAAAGCATTACCGAATAAAGAATTTCTCTCTTTAATGAGTGAAATTTTTATCTTCAACCTGATGGTAGCGAAATACGAAATCCTTGGTTGGCTTGTAATAAAGGAAATGAGCACATTGAGAAGAAATTGAAGCAATAAAGTGACGATGATACGACCAATTTAACCTTCCGCCGGGTATTTATACAAGAAAATAGCCCGATGGAAGGGTTATTTGTAACACCATCTGATAGAAGTAAGCTCCTACAGAAATCCCATATGTGAGAGTTCATTGTGATTGTAGCAGACAGACCAGGAGCGCAGGTGAACCAGCAATATAGGGCCATCCCTTCGATCCTAAAGTTTACTCTTCTTTCTCTAATCCGTTCCGGCCAACTTATATTGGTTCCGGGATTAGCTCAGCCTTTCATTAAGTCTTTATTTTGGCTGGATACTATTAGCTATCTATAATTGAGCGACTTGTTCCACGTGGACTGCCGGTGACTTTAGAGAACTCAGTTTGGAGTCTAAACTGTATCTACAAAAGGACATGCGTACCTCATCCGTATTGAAATCCTTTAAGACATATTGACTAATATGATCATAATTATTAACAGTTCTTTTAAATCCATATTTTTGGCCAAGACTCAATATCAGAATTATCACAAACAAGAAAGAATTGCCAGTGCTTGAACGATAATTGCTTTTTTCTTTATTTTTCCAAAAAATAGAGTAAAAAGGTGAATTTAAAATAAATAAAGGATATCTGCTTTCAGCTTGAGAGTTTAGCTCAAATGAGGTAAGCTCCGGTACATTATTATAGTAATCACTCAAAAGTTCATTAATTCAAAATTGTATTTATTGTTTTTCGTTGTTCCCAAGTTTCTCCACTATTCTACGGGAGGACACCACAGAACTGTGGAACCAACGGTGGGTAACAAGCCCGAAAGGTGCTACCTTGAGGAAATAGTTCGCCACCGTTTGGTCACGTATGGAAGCGAAGTGGGTCCTCCAGGATTACTGGCTTTCTCAATTCCTCACAAGGCATGGTAGATTTCGAGCACATCTTCGTCGTCGCGGGATGGACATCGACCTCCTATACCCTAATTGTGGTGTTCCGGAGATTGTTGAGCATATCATTATGCTCCGCCTTTGATCATTATGAGCCAGATTTCTGAGGGAAACTGGACTCTATACCCTCACAGAAAAAAACGAATCACAGATTCCCCCAGCTAGTAACCGTATGATACTGCTAGAAAACTACTTAACCTAACAACCGAAAATTGAAAAAGTAAATTTCATTTTAAAAATTGCAAATTAGTTTATTAGCAGTTGTTCGACGCAACAGTGTAATATCGAACTGCTGCTGCATGTATGTATCGCTCAAAAGACAAGGGAAGGTGGAAATGAATAAACAAGACTTTTAAGATTCTGTTTATCTACAGCCCATCCAAATCGATGCAGATGGTTAAAAACTTGTACATTATTGAGTTAGTTTTCAGTGCAAACAGCATAACACCGAAATAATACATTAGTCAGCACTGAGCCATTTTAGAATCATCAGGACAGAAAAAAACGAATATAGGCTGACATAATGCAGTACACTTGCATCAAAGTTCACATTTTTTTTGAGTGTTGATGTGAGATGTGTTTCATTTTGTCTTCCTATTTACAATACTATGCTTCCGGTCTTGAGATTGTTTAAAACTTTAACCAGAGCGTTATTTATTGATGTAATAAATTATACCCTTAATTTATTATTCATACGGAGTTGAGCTTTGGGGCTCCACTAAACCATCAAATTCCTCCAGAATCCAATCCTTACAGTCCAAAATCCTTCGTAAAATCCTTAATGCTCCTTACTTTGTCACAAATCAAGTCATCCATCAGGACCTCAATATTCCATATGTTACCGATTCGGCCAGAACCAGATACCATTCCTTCAATAATAAACATCTCAACAACCCAAATCCACTTGTTTCTAACCTGGCTTCTCCTTCATTACCTAATAATCCTCCTAGGCGTTTGAAAAGAAGATGGCCTCGAGATCTTCTCCTCTAGAAATGTTATTGGAGTTCTATCAGTGGGTAGATTCTCCACATGTTTTTATCATGTTACTATGTCACCTACAGCAAATTTACTTGTTGTATATATGTGTATACAGTTGTAAATATCAATAAATAAATTATTAAAAAAAAAAAAATAATTTATTATTATGTTTAATTAATTTCATACAGTTAATTTATGACTCTGTTGGAGATTAGCCCTTTTAGGTTACTAATTACATTAATGTTTATACTCAGCAAGATCCTGCTTATAAATCAGGACTCCAAGAACTGAGTGCGGGAACAGAAACTCCCAAAGCATGTAGTTGGCCACAAACGAATCACAAATAATATGAAATTCGTTAATCCTAAAAGAGCGTTTCTTAAAAAAAAGCAGGAAAAGTAAATATACTAATTATAAAAAAAATACTAAGAATAAAAAAGGAATACTAAGTCCTAATTCATTCGAAATTATACAGTTTAGTTCCCTCCTTCAATTCCCCGGTTCATGTTCGATTCCTATTAAAGAAACTTTTTATTGTAGCCACTCAATAAGACAATGGAATTCATAAATAATTCACTGAGCGATGAATAGCCCTTACTGCCATCTTCATCGCTAGGTTCAATTAATATTCCGATAAAATATTGATAGCTGACCTTTTGAAACTCGCTTACTCGAAGATTAGAGGCCCAATAAAGGTATACAAGTTGAAACCCCTTCAGCATTGACACCATACTGATGAGCCCAATGTGGCGGCTATGTATTTAAGCCATCTTTGTTCTAGGTGATAAACTGATAACAGAACCTCTCATACCCGTTCTTATCATCGTCTCTCCTTAAACCTTTCTTTTCTTCTTTAGTATATTTTCTTTTCACCTCCGTCGCAAGGGGTCAAGCTGTTGCTAGGTCTAATTGCTTTCCATTAATTTTTAATACCCACTTCTCTCTTTTAAGCTCTTTCTTCGACTTAAGTCCAAAGTGAGACTTTCTGGGAAGGGACAGTTTTCTAACGAATATCTCATAGTTTCTCAAAAATATAATTACATGCTGTAAAATAAGAAATTTAGAACAAACATTAAATATATTTTTAAATTTTATAAGTTTCTATTTATACTATTAATTATTAAATATATGAATATATATGCATCCTCTTTCTTTTTTTAAAAAATAAAATTACTACATTCTGTACAACTGAAACGATATTTGAAAAATATATATTGCAATTATTTTTCGCCAATGTATTTTCATTACCTAAAGAATTTTTAATAGTATTAATAACATTCAAAATTACAATTTTTTTTATTTATTTTTATTTTTGGTGAAATCACACAAATTTCACTTCCTATAAAAATTTGTAAAATGATAAACGGAAGATAGTGGGGTCAAAGAATAACTCAAATAATGATTAAACTATTAATATTGAGCCAACGTTTCGCCCCACATTGCAGGGCATCATGGCTAAAACAATAAAAATTTGTATTTTAGGATTTCTCAAAGCAAAAATAACAACCGTTTAAATATGATGGATGGAAAGTGGAAGAGACCGAGCAGTCTCGACTTTTTCCATTTCGAATTCCTCTCTTTTTTCTTCTTTTGTTTCATTAGTTATTATTACCACATTATTTTTTGTGTAATAATATTTTATATTTAACCATTATATTATTACTAATAATTATAAAGGATATTCATTTGAAATTTAAAAAAAAAATGGAAGTTACTTTAGAGAGAGGTTTTTCGAAAAATCTTCAATTAACGTCTACTAGACTATTTAAATTTCACATTGATTTACTGACTTTAATCCAAATTGTTGGAGCCATTTTTTAGAAAATCTTTTTAAAAAAAAAAGTGTAAAATCTATTCTATTTAGAGAGACTCCTGGTCGGTCGATTCAGAATAATATTTTGTAATATTATTTGTTCACACTTACACATACACTAATAAAAAATAAAATAACTATTCTATTCCAAGTGTAGCTTAAAATATTAAATAACTTTTCACAAAATCTATAACCATATTAATGCTTTAATTAACTTACAATAACAAAGACAAAGAATATGAGGAATCGTATCGAGCTCGCTTTAACGACGGACAGATTTTTCGTTTCATTCATTGTTATCTCCGAGCAATACCTCAACACGCGGTTAATTTTCTTCTGAAACAGTTCTTTATTTTCCTGCCTCTGGGCTAACTGCCGACCATTAATCAAAATTATTACTATGGCACCAATATATACGGAGTGAACCATCCGGTAGTAGCTGTCAAATTTTTTCCGTCTGCCCATTCATATATTCAAGACCATAAATTTTACCGTTCCACTGGGGCCACGTTAAATCTTTTTAGCTAACATTGCTCGCTTGAATTATTCATTTATTTTATTTAAGATAATAAAAGCAGGAAAAATATTTTAGCTCTTGGTAAAAAAAAAAAAAAAAGTTAAACGTATAAAATAACGAGACTGAAAAAACAGACAACTGCTCGTCGGTTTTGACAATTCCATTTACTAGATAAACGGTCTAAACTAACCTACTAATTACAAAAGACCCAGTTATATGACTATGATAAGGCCTATCTGGATTTACGGAGTTTATTTTGGGGATCTACTAAGCCATCAAATTCCTCCCGTTTCCAATCTTTCCAATCCAAAATCCTTAATACTTAATACTTTGTCACAAACAAAGTCATCCACTAGGACCTTATGTTCCATATGTTGCCGATTCGGCCAGAATCAGATACGAATCCTTCCATGATAAACTTTCTAATCACCCAAATCCGTTTTCTAAGCTAGTTTCTCTTTCATTACCAGCTAATCCTTCTAGGCGTCTGAAAAGAAGATAGCCTCTAGATCATCTTCGCTAGAAATTTCCTATTTGTAGAAATAGAGGGAAAATATAAAGTTTTTTTTAAATAACAAATACTAGAGGTTTTACGAGCATGTTCTAAAAAAAAACACCAACTATTACTAATTACGAGCCAATACACGACATACTTACTACTAAAGGTATGTCCACGTTTTTTGATTTATTAGGTAGGTTCCCACGAAACCCGGTTAATTATTTTGTCAGTTTGAGAATAATCCTAAAAATGTACTTCTAGGAAAATCCTTAAAAAGGCTTAATATTCATGAAACTAAACTTGCATCTAAGATTTTTACTATACGATTGATTATTAGAGTATATCCAGAGATTTTTTGTATAGGACTTTGAACCTTAAGTGATCATGAAAGTTTGAATGTACACGCCAGATATTTTATAATTTGATGTTTACTAATGTAATAAATTAATTAATATATTTTGCATATATTGCATATTTTTTAAAGATTTATGTATTAGATAGGAAACATTCCATTATTAAACTTACTGAAAATGTTTAAGAGCAATAGGTTCTTCACTATTTGTTGGTGTAGATTAGTATATTATAAGTCAATTAATATACGCTGTATTACAATTATTCAACTAATAAAAATATACGGTTATAAAACAAAAATGAGTAAAACTTTTGATGTATAAAAAAAATTGCCCCAATATCAATGAAACCATCAGAATCACACAGAGCAAAATTATGTGGTTTTGGTTAAAAAACCTTAGTTACTTAATTCTTAAGAAAATAAAAAGTTTTTTATATTTAACTAATACAAAATATCACATTATGGGATAATATGAAATAGTTGAATTATTGTCGATTTATCAAGCTGTGATACCTTACAAAAAAAAATAAAAATCAACAATACGGTTTTAATAAAGTATCCAATGACGATACATAACCAACCCACCAAACACAAGTGAAATAAAATAAGTAAATGAATTCAATAAAAATAAATTAAATAGGTATAAATATTTAATGTTTTGACTCGCAAACAACAGTAAAATTCAAATAAAGAACAGGGTGATCTTTTTTTACATGAATTAAATCTTAAATTACCAATTTAAATTGATTAATATTAATATTATGTTGTATAATTTCATACAACTAGGCTAAATAGGTTAAGAATGTAGTTTTTGTTTAAGTTTTTTTTTTTTAGTGGCACCAAAAATGATTGGTCATCAACGGCAATTATACCTTATTTATTTTTACTTATATTTGTATGCTTTTATTTATATTTTAATTTAATTAATTACTTATTTATTATTCTATTTATTTAATTTTATTTTTATTATTATTTTTTCTCGCGTTCAATGTTATATTTTTGTCAGTAAATCTTTTGATTATAAAAACGGAAACAGTAATTCTATTGTTTTATCATCATCTCCGAGGGTTTTAGAAATATCTGGGTTTAATCCTAAGCAAGCAGTGGATAATACGTATTAATAATAAATTTAGTGGATAGTACGGATTTGGGATATAACGAGTAAGTGTGGTTGTACTGTATGACTTATATCATATCAGTTATCATTTATTTTATTATTATTATTTTCCGCAGGGTTTTTTTAATTAGCCTGTCTGAAGAATCTTTCTGGAAGTTCAAGTTACAACGTCTGGAAGAAAAAATAACCCCCATTCCTTCTTCCTCTCCCCCCCCCACTCCCTCTTTCCCTTAGAAAAATGACTTCTAATCTTATAGGAAAGTTCAAAGTTATTTTCGTTAAGTCTCTTTTTATTTAGCTATATTAAGGAGGCATGAAGGCTTGAAAGAGGTCAGATTAATCGCATATTTGCTTTAACTGTGGGCTCCGGGTCATCCTTTTGTTGAATGTCAGCCCTAATTAATGAATGGGATCTGTTGTGTAATGGACTCATTGACAATATAAATAAGTGGCAGTGTGGTAGTGGCTGGAAGTGCTAATATTTGGTCTGATTTGTCAGTGTTGTCTCTGATGTATATTTAATCTTGTCAAGTCACAATATTTTTTAAATTAATATTTCGATAGCTGAAACCCTCAATTCCATCGTTGTTTCTCCAACTATAAAAAAGGAAGCAAAATAAGAAGTTAATATAAAATAAGAGGAAGCCGAAAATGCTGCTTATGTTTGTGATTTATGAATTCCTTTCTTTTGTCCCGCCCTAACACTCTCAGCGATGCTGGATATCAGAGTGGTTATCCCACATCCCGTTCTGGCCAAGTCACTGCCTTGACTTTTCGATATTTATTCCCCACCAAGAGAAATAAACGGGTTTTATTCGGTCCCCTGGTCGGCGCGCTTGAATAATACATTTTAGGTGGCAAAGGCAGTCCCTATTGGAAACGTTTTGGCAAGCCCTGAGATATCTTCCAGGGATGGAAAATGTATTATCTATCCAAGGCATGAAGATGCTGGCAGAGACGTCGGGGATCCCTTGTGACTTGCTTTGTCGAGATTGGAAGGGTTCTTCGGTGCAACATATTAAAGCTCCTACCCAGCTTATTGAAATATGATTTTCCATGGAATATTTGGAAGAGGTGTGCTTTGTCAGAAACGGAGGCAATCTCTTTTAGGATACGATGTAGATAAACTATATAAAATTTTATCTTCTCGTTTTATTAACCTCTACATGTTTTCGGGAAAGCTACTGAATGAGATTTCGTATAATAAAAAGAGTATAATTATTTTATTTTTGATCAATGATTTAATTGATTAATTATACCTATAAAAGAAAATATTGAGAATCGTTGAATTAGCTTTTCATTTTTTAAATAATAAATACAAATTGCCTTACTGACTGTGTAAACTTAACTCCAGTGATAGCGAGAGGGACTATACTCCCAGTCACTACAGTCGTTCACACACTGTCATGAAAGTACAGCTATACTATAAGGTTTTATTTGATATTTGAAGCCAGATATTTGAAGCCTGACTCTGCATGTCCGACATTAAGATGCCAAATGCAGTTGCGTTGGCAGAGAACTGTTGTAACTTACAGCTTTATTACATCATATATATACACCTCTTTACCTATATTTATTAGAGTGGGATGGTAAAAAGGTAAGGCGGTGTGTTACTAACTCCAAGGACCTGGGTTCGAATCCGACTGTGACATATAATTATTAATTCAGTTTCTATTGCAGTGAGTAAATCCTATGAGTTCTAGAGCCCTCCTGGCATACCCTTAATTGGGTAAAAATCTGGTTGTTGAGCGCAATCTTGGCAAAATAATCTGCTTGTATTATAAGTTACAGCTCTTAAAAAATACCGTGTTATCCTTCTTGAAAAATATATATTTTTTATTTATACTCCCAGTGTAAGTACCTGTCAATCATGAATAGCATTAACGCACGAACTGACAGGGTTAGTAGTACTCTAGAGTTCAAATATAAACTATTTCTATAGATTATTTCAAGATTAAATCAATAACGTTTAAATATTTTTAGTATGACTATATTCCAATGTCAAGGAACAACACAAAGAATAGACTGTTCAATTTGCAGAAGGGATAATTAAGCGATGGAATTTTTTTTTTTTTTTAAACCGTCGACAAAACAAATTAAAAAAAAATTTCCTTGCCAATTTACATTAATTTAACTAAATGAATGGCTTTGATTCTGAATTTTAAATAATAAAATGGGTACGTACCTTAATGACATGCTTTAAACAAAAAAATATTTGACATTATAGACCCGATAAATATAACCCTTTATAATTGTTTTCCCAAGTTCATCGCCCAAGCGCTGTATCATATTTTAAAGTTAATCCCCCTTTGGCAATCTTTGTAACCCTAGCTGGCGACAGAGGAGCCAGGAAAAGCTATTAACTGTAATATTCTTCCCCCGGTCATCGGAATGAGTTTCTTTTTTCCTTTAGAAAGATTACACCCCAGAGTGTCTCCATCTACAAGATAACCAAGGTTAATTATAAATAAAAATAAAAATACTTTATAAATTGTGAGAGAAAATGCAACAAATAATAAAATTATAAACAAAAACAGAAAATTCAATACATTTTTGGTACATTTACGTATTATCATTTCAACATAATATCTAAACTTACACACTATTTACAACAATACACTCGCAAGCTGATATTATAGCAGGTGTTTCAAACCCTCTGTCCGCCTGACGTCAAATATGCTTCACGATACGACAAAACCCGCCTGGCATATTCAGTGCCAGCGATCATCAACTGACTACTGATTTGAGTGACATACAGTAATTAAATAAATTTCAATAAAATTATTTTTTTTAAATATATAATAATTAATCGTAAATACGTGTGTATTTGTTTGAAAATAAGCATTTCTTGGTTTCATAGCAACATTTTACTGTCAATCTGCATTATTGTTTAGTTTTCCTCCATACCGAAAGTCGAATGACAATGTGGGTAACATTTGTATGTTTTTCAAAGAATAATATATCCGCATATCCGTCCTTAATTTAATTTTATCAAATTATTTTTATCATTATAATTTCAAAATATCTCTGTTAAGCATAAAATTAAATGAATACCACAGGATAACATTTACTTCAGCATTTATATTTCTTATTACGGTGGTCATAAACCTCTGATCAGGACTGAACCTGGATAAATGACTAACTTGAAATTCTCAAACAAGCCTGAAATGACAGGAATTTGCTCGTCGATTCCAAATTCTGAGGAAAAACGGTCTCATCACCCAACTAACTTGAAAATGTTCATTAAAAAAACCTATAGTCTGTTATAGACTAACTTTTAGATAAATTCTATTCGGACTTGCGGATTTGAGTTTCGACTAAATCATTTGATTCCTTTCGTATCCAACGCTTGTAATACAAAACCTTTTATAAAATTTAAATACTTCTTACTTTGTCACAAATTAAATATAATAGTATTACTAATTTCTTAAAAATAGGAAAAATGCTACGTTAAAATGGTGGCATTTTAAAAAAAATGACATAGTAATTTAGTACAATTTTTTAATTTTTAAAAAAATGACATAGTACATTGACATTAAGCATGATACTGGTTCTAAAAAGTTTCTTCTTATTTTTTTTCCAAGGAATAAGTGCTCTTGAAGGGAGATACACGCTCCATAATTTTACCGATTGGCTCTCTTATAAATAGCGGAATTAACGTTAACAGGCTTCTACTTTTCAAAATGTTTATTTCGTCCTTAATAGACATACCCGTCCGTTTTTTACTGAGTTTTGGAATTATTTTCAATTTATAAAAATAAAATAAATAAATACAGCCCCAAGTGATATTTCATTATGGCATTAAAAAAAAAATGGTGACATTCTAAAAAAATATCTGTTTTTTAAGCAATAATGTATATCAAATTCAATATTTTCAATTTAAAATATATACATAATACACTAGCAGAAAGTCAGTAACTGGAAAATATATTTTATGCTGTTGAAAATGGACAGTGAATCATAAAAATTTAATTCTCTAGGAATAGATATAGGGTGCTCAGGTGAAGTCCACGCTGCTTACTTTTACCTATTGGCTCTACTCTAGCGCCAGGTAGCGCCAGTTGAAGTCAACTTCAAAAGGTCTATTTTTGTTTAATTATTTTAGGAATTGATCTTTATTTTTTTTCAATACTGAAAAGACAGGAAACTGCTCGTCAATTTCGATTATTACAGCGCTTACTGGACAAACGGTCTAACTGAACTTCCAACTCATTACAAAAGACTGATCTACACGATTGTAATAAAGCCAATCTGGCCATACGAAGTTGAGCTTTGGGATTCCACTGAACCTTCGAATTCCTCTCGAATCCAATCCGAAATCCTACGTAAAATCCTCAATGCTTCTTACTTTGACACAAATAAAATCATACATAAAGACCTTTATGTTCCATATGTAACCGAACTAGCCCAAACCAGATATCATGCCTTCCATTATAAACTACCTAACCACCCACACCAACTAGTTTCAAACCTTGCTTTCTGTTCCATTACTGACGATTCTCCGAGGCTCCTGAAAATAAGATGGTCACAAGACCTGCTAATGTAAAAACGTCATTAGAGTGCTTCCAATGGGTAGTTTCTCTACACGCCTGTATCACCCCATTAAAAGAGATCAAATTTACTGAACATATCTTCTTTTTTTTCGGCCAAGACTCCCATTGTTGAATATATCTTAATGTAAAGTTGGAAAACAAGATCTTTAATTTTTATTTAAAACATATGGCTCTAAAGTATATTTGAAAATGAAAATAATAATGGAATGTGGAAGTTAATAAATTAAGAGTTTTTCATTACTAATTTTTTTTTTCTTTACAGTGCTTTTATATATATTTTCATAGGTCTGTTCCAACAACCACTTCTGATCCCCCGTACTATACGGAACATGCGCAGTACGCTTTTACCCCTCCCAAAACCATTGCGCATGCTCCTAGCAGTTGCGGGCAGTAAGAAGTGGATGTTGGAACTTACCTCATACTTTCATTTAGTTTCGCCAAGTTGTTGTTTTGCCACGTTTATATTTACATCTACGAAAAACCAATACACTATTATATTCATCATATATATTTTTAATTTATTATGTTAAATTATATTTTAATTTTATATCTTATATCCAGTTTGTAACTTCATCATTCATTTATTCATATAATAGAACTGTAGATGAAAATACGATGGAAACGGAGGATTCATTAAAAGCTTGGTTAGTTAAGAAAGTTTAATGGTTCAAAGAGAAAAAATTATTGCACAACCAGTTGCATATTTTAACAGCTTCAAGAAGAGAGACTACATTATTAATAATTAAAATAGTTTAGAACCACAGTTTCATTTTTTTTTCTTTTCTAGAGGCGCTTCATTCCTTCTAATGTTCATTGCGTATCTCTAGGAGTTGACTGTTTCGATTTGAATTATGCATAAGGGACAACTTCTTAAACGGATTTAATGAATCCATTACAGAGTCTAGGCATTAGCAGAGAACTTAATGATTTATGCATAAATTTCAGGATAACATATTCCAAACTATAAGTTGCGTATACTCTTGCGAAAGTCTAGAATAATTTAAATTGATAATTCTGAATCCGGAAATTCAACTGACTATTTATATACTTAGAGCTAATTGAAAGTTTTTCTTTTATTTTTTTTTTTTTTTTACTTAGTAAATAAGTATGCCTATATTTAAACAAAAATAAAAATTATCAGTCATAAAAAATATTCAGCTGTATTTTAAAAATGGCTTTTCACCAGTAATCGCTACCCAGGATAAAAAAAAATCTAATGTTCTAGAAAATCGATTTCCGTACGTAAGCGCAACTTTCAACGAATACAGAACATAATAGAATTTTCCCCAGCCAATAGCTCAAACCCTTTCCTAACAATTCCTATAATAGTCCTAGAGTCTGAAAAGAAAATTGCACCGTGACCCAGTTGTTTAGTCGATACAGGTTTGCAAATTGGAAAACAAAATTCTATGCCCTTTAGGAATAATTTAAGAGAGAAAAATAATATGAAAACGTATCACATAAATTTAAATTTTCTAATTATATAGAAAATATAATAGTGAGTTTGGAAGGTATAAGTACACATGAATACATATTTTTTATGGATCAAGTCCTCCATTCGGGACTTAAACAACTTAGGAACGTCTAGATTCATACTTTTCTTGGGGCCGTTGTGAAATAAATATCAGCTGGCATTTTGAACTAAGCCCTCTGAGACCCTATCACGCTCAGCTATGAGGTCCTTAAGAATATAAAAAATAAGGAGAAAAAAAAATCAGTAACTAACAGTTAACCCTAAATACTTTAATTTAGAAGATTTTTTCAATGATTCTTGAATACTTAATTCATCAACAATAAGCTATTATGGATAATATGTTACACTACTAAAACGTGTACGTTGGGACCAAAAAAAAAAAATTATTTTCAATAATAAAACTTTGTAATCAACTAAAAAAAATTAACATTGTATACAATTTTGAGGTTTTGTGTTTACTAAAATTTATTCGATCCGATATCCAATTAATGTAAGAATAAAATAAATCTGCCTGTCCACAGATTTACACCAAAACGATCGGTTTTTTTTTTAATTTATGGGTCACTCCCACGCGCAAATTGTTTAGAATTATAAATAAAAACATACTTTTGTGAACACGTATGAGCCATGGATGTAGAACTGATTTCTCTCGTTCAAGAACGCCCTGTTTTGCATTGCACCATCCATCCCAAATATATGAGAATTAAATAAAATGTTGAATTATGAGAAAAAACATTTTTTTTAAACTGCAATCAATTTTACGTACATATCAACAAAATATCAAAGCTAATTAATATACTATACATAAAAACATCTTTTTAGCCTGTCTAGGATAACTAACCACCGCCCGAGGGACTGATCTATATATAATTTTAACTTACTTGTGTGGTGGCCATTTTTGGAAGCCATGAAATTATGATGATTAAAATTCAGAACAAACATTGTCTGACTTATGGTAAAAAGTACAAGCCCAAGAAATAATTTGGAGTAGTTATCACATCCAGATATGTAAACCCGATCAACTATACACGCATATGGTTTACTGAAATCAGGTATTCTCATGAATCATTAGAAAGAACGATTTTACTAACCAAATTTTATGCAATAATTAAAATGAAATTCCCTTTTGTATCAGACGTATTTGAAAAAAAAAACCTACACTTTTACAATTAATACTAATTATTCACTTAAAAATATTAAAATTTGAACAATTTCTTTCTTTATTACTGAGTACAATACTGTAAAGAGATATTCTACAACACTCAAGTGAAATTCTAACACTACTCAGCTCTGTTTTTTAATTTAAAATAATCAATTGGTGATTTTTGGTAAGTCTACCGTGTAAGCAGTAATGCCTAAGCCTCAACCAATATGAGGCCCGCACCCCTAAGCTAACTTTATTGTCCCAAGCAACCAATAAACTAGATGAACTGATTTTTACTGCCTCGGGTTATTACATCGCAAGAAATTTATTTATATTTTTTCTAAAAATCCTCTTCTTTTAAATAAATATTCCTTCTCTGAAAGTAATATATTTAATATAGGGTAAGCCTTATATATTACATTAAATCATAATTTAGTTGAATTTGAATACACAATCGGTGTGAAAAAACTATTCGCCATGAGCATCGTTTGTTCTCTCTTATAATGTAGAAGTGAATTTTTTTTTCTTTTTATAAAATGGTAACGCTATTTTCTTCTGGTTTATCATACTAGTAGATCGAGAAATATAGCCTTTTTAAAAAGCAAAATGTCGGGTAGTTCTGATTTTTAGATTTACAATCAGTGTATACACCTTTCAAACCGACAATTATAGCCATTAGGTTAGTCGATGCACGAAAAGTCACAATCTCACAAAAGAAGAGATTATAAAACAAAAAAGGCAATCCTTCCCGGCTGGACTCACCCCACTAAGACCCCTTTTTTCATGACCTCCTTTATTTTTATATTTGGTTAATACATAAATATTATAAGATATATGTATATCAGTGAGATATTGCCTTTGATTGCATTGTAGCATTATAAGGTTAATTACAGGGTAAGGATAATAACATGTAACTAACGCCAGTGGATTAGCTTACACACTAAGACCCCCAGGGAGCGACGGTCCTATATCACTTTTGAAATATTTGCCTAAAAAGGGAAGAGGAGACTTAAAATAGTTTAATTGAGCAATATTAAATACATATATAGAAATCTACAGTTTCAAAATAGTTTAATTGAGCAATATTAAATACATATATAGAAATCTACAGTTTCTTTTAATCTCCCTTAAAAGAGAAATCTTAAATGTTTAATAGCAATTCCATCACACCGTTGTCCGGCTAAAAAAAATCCACGAACCACCTTAAAACAAAATTGCAAAAACCCTAGTGGAGCTAAAAAAAAATGTCTTTAATATAGTTTGGATAATTACTTATTGAATAAATATTACATAATCAATACTTAAGTAAAAGAGACTTAAATAAATATCTATTAACCTTCATTTGATTAAAGGTCCCTCTTGAAACCTGTTAGATCATTGATAATGTAATCTATAATCTATCAACAATAATGTTGAGTTCTATTCACATGTTTTGTAAATATATTTGTTCTTTGAATCAGCCATCTTATAAACTACCTATTTAACTAACAACATGATTGAATCAATGCCGATGATTACTTATGTTAATCATTAGTTAATTATGTTAATCATGTTACCAATACAGTTAGTGAAGTTTATAAGTTGGTATTTTATCTATCTAGAGTAGTGATAAAAAAATTTATTTTTTACGATTTTAATCAAAATTCTATATTGATAGAAAATCTCTAGAAATTTTGATTTATTAGGAACTACTAAACTTACAAGTGTCAGTAAGTTCTGAAAACAAAGCTAGTTAAATTTATTTATTTTTTTTTAATTATTTATTTATTGTAATTTACAACTGTACAAAATAATACAATAGGTAAATATGTTGTATGTTTCATATACACTTGAAAATCTTGGGAAGGAACCACCCATTGGTGGTACTTCAAACATTAATTTAAACTAGAAGGTCCCGTGGCCATCTTCTTAAAATTTACATTAATGTAGTTTATATTGAAGTCCTTCGTAGGAGCAGCAATTTTCGTGACATTTGCTAAACTAAAGTATAAATATAGTGATTTATGGATTTAAAAATAAAATATGTTTTTGGAAAAATATATCTCAAGTTCTATTTAACGTACAGAGCTCTAATAAATTTGAATTTTAGCGAATTTCTTCTTATTCAAACGATTACACAATATTTTTCAAACCAAATTCTAGTCGTCTGCCGAGGTCACAGATCGAGATTTCTAATGCCTAAACACAAGACGCATATAATTAATATTAATAAAAAATGAGCAAATAAAAATTTCGAGCTTAGCTGTCCAAAAGGAATAGGCCAGTGACAAGAAAGACATGAAATTAGTATCAGTTTCAGAATCAAACAGAGACGGACTATAACAAACAACGGATAAAAGGAACCGACAGCATAGACAATTCTTCTTCAATAGCTCAGTGATGACACAGTAGTGTAGTATGTTACGTCATGTTAAATATTATATGTTAGCAGCCGTTCGTGCTTTTTTCGAGTTTCTTCTCTAACAATTGTTATATTTAGTTACAGAAAAACGTTTTCCGAATTTTAGTAAAATATATATTTACCAGCATTATAATCAACATATAACATTATATGTCTACAATAGATTTAATCCACTAAGTATTTTGCAATAATTTCTCTGCCTTCTACTAACCTTCAAGTATTTTATCAGATACAAACTAGAAGAACTTGACTTTTTGGATGAACAAATCTTATATTCCTGATTGAACTGAAATATTACACAATCTTTTTTAATTTTAAACACTAAAATTAATCATCGTTAATAGATTTTGTATTATTATTAATGGTTTAAATAAGTAATAATTGATAACACATATAACATCATTCTCATAAATCATAACCCCACCTCTACCTCAACATCAGCGTAGCCCTACACTACATTTATCTTTCTTTACTGCAAGTCTTTTGAGTATTCTGAATCCGCGTAGCGGTTGTTTCCTGTTCCTTTGAGACCTGACTCGCCGCCCCGAATTTTCTTTTTCCTGGTTTTCTCCTTCTTTTAATTTATCTTTATGGTTCCTTTCTTCTTTTTGTTCTGCAGGTTCTATTACATTCCTTCCTATTACCTTCTGCCATTCCATACCCCCCCTCTATTCTTCGTATTTTCTTCTTCTTCTTCAAAAATTATAAGGTCTATTTAATTTCTTCTAAATTTTCCTTCCTTGATTTTTATGTAATGTGGGAGTATTTGAGAGCCTTTTTTCTTAATCGCTACGTATCTCTTGATATAGCTCAACTACAATCTGTCGCCTGGCAACAAAGGACGACATTTCATGACTTTCCTATTGTTAAAATTTCTTTTATTAAATTTCTTGTCATGTCAGCTGACCGAAAATTATTAATATATAGTTTTGATTGTATTTTTCAATATGCAACTGATCTAGCCCGAACCAGATATCAATACTTTCATTATAAACCCCTACCATTATACTCCCTAACCACCCAAACTCATGAGACCAATCTTGCTTCCTCTTCTATAACTTACAATCCTCCGAGGCGCCTGAAAAGATTTTCTGGAGGCCTGCTGAGAAATGTTACTAAAGTGCTACCAATTGCTAATTTCTATACGTGCCTGAACTTAATATTATATACTCTAACATCAAATTTGCTTATGTAAATAGAGGTGTAAAAAATAAAAGTTTTCCATATAAAACATCTAGCGAAAAAAATTTGCCTCCTTCCAACTGAACCAATTATTCTTCAATTAGAGGCAGCAACCACCGTTCTCTTTTGCATGATTAAATATATCTGTGCATTAAAAACATATCCGCATGTACACCATTTTGTAGGTTTAGTAACTCACAATATTATCATATCATCTTCCAGCATCTTTTGGTTCTGCTTCAGCATAGTCTTTCAAAAGTAAGGTAACTTACTAATCAGAGATGTTCTAACCGACTCAAAATGTTTCGAAGAAGGAATCTCCAAATTACGTAAGCTAGTATCGATTACTTATACATCTATCTTCAAACCCAATTCTTTTCCGAAATAATTTCATAATTATCAACTGACTTACTGAACTTCAATCTATATATACAGTTTAATTATTTATCATTTTGTTTTTTGACGGAATGTATTCTTCTCGAAAGGGCTCGGAACTTATTAAACCCAGATAATATTCATTTAGAACTAGTTATGAAATGACATTACTATGAACATAGACATTAGTAGAACATAGAAAGCATTTACGAAAACAATTACAGACAATTGAATCATTAAATGTTTACAGTAGTATAATGTTAATCCTTGTAATAATAAGAATATCATCATGAATCACAAAGTAGAGAAAGTAAAATTAAAGTCGCATCTTTTTAAAAAGGCCACATTGAGGCTTAGGTTTACGTTGAGGCTAATAGGAATGTCCCCCATTCTAATCTGAACAGAAGACAGCCACCGATTGGTTACAGCTTCTCTGCCACGCCCCTGGATCCACCACTAGGCTCGTCTTTTTGGTTTCATTTTCCCTGCCAGGTTACACTCTCCTCCAATGTGTAAAACTTTTTGTCTTCACTTTTGGTTTAAAGAGGAGAAGGTTATGTCACTCCCCATGCGTAGCCCACACTGCAGATTTTAACCGTTAAATTATACAGCATAGAAAGCTTCAAATGTTTTTTTGTTACTTCCATGTTACATACTGAAACAGTTTTTAAGAGTTTCGTTCAGTAAACTAGAGTCAGAACTAAAGGGGACAAATCTATACTATGTTAAAATCAGTATAAACAAACAAACAGAGAAAGGAACACAATTAATTCATTGAAGCTATTTATAAATTGGATAAAACATTTTTTACAAGCGAATATGTAAAAAAATATAATCAGAAGTTTTATTAATTGAATTAACTCTTAATTTTATCATTGATGACATGAGAAATAGATTATATCGTTCTATATAATAACAGTTTCAAAAATTTAAATTAAATTATTAATGATCTGTTGGTTAAAATGTAATTGAACTTAATTGAAATAATAATGTGATGATTAATGCAATATAAACCGTCGTTTTAGTTCTAATAATAGAGATCAATACAACCAAATGTTGAGAAACACATCAATACACTAGTTCTGTCTAAATAAAAAAATAAAATGATTGCTATTAATATCGACTGATATATAACGAGCTATCACAAAATTGAATTTTGATAACAAGCAGAGGTCACTTTTTTTTAATTGCTTACAAAAACAAACTAAAATTGAGTAAAGAAAAATTGGAATTGTGAGATTAAATACCAAAACGAATAGCAATAAATAACTATCTCTGCATGATTTGGCGAATAGAGGCATCACGAGGATTAAACGATTAAAATAAATAAGATGATGTGAATTTAGACCAGGTATAGTACACCTCACATCAAGCCTATCCTAATAGGGATAGTACATTACTATATTTACACAGCCTAACCTGTTTGTACTGATATCAGTCTTGATGTCAGATGTGGCAAAACGTTTATTGATTAGGTATTTGCTTCTATGAGATCTTGAGATTTAGTTTTTGTACCTCCCAAAACATTCTAATATTTTTGAAGATATTGATTGACCGTGTGTAAAGATGAAAGGAATATGGTCCGGGTGCGGTCAAAAAAACTCGAATAGTAGAATATACTATTTTATTGAG
>NW_027113385.1:325186-327214 GCF_000696795.3 Halyomorpha halys
TTTTGTTTTCCTTTTGTAACTATGTGTTTGTATCTTTTTTAGCCCTGACGAAGCCCTGCAACGTGGGGCGAAACGTTGGCTCAATAAAATAGTATATTCTACTATTTGAGTTTTTTTGACCGCACCCGGACCATATTCCTTTCATTCTAATATTTTATTTTATTTTTTTTAAATTCCATTAACATCCCCTGCTCTCTCAAATAATCCGGATTAGTCTAATTTGTTTGACTGCATTGAGTAGTCATTGTAATATTAATGTTCGGACCTTACTGTCAAAGCATTGATAGAAGATGAATGCCTCTTAGCGGATGTCCTGATTGAACCAGATGGATGAAAATTTCCACAACACATGTCCAATATAACAAAGGAGTTATGCAATGCCCAATTTCGATTTCCCTCGTAACTCCTGTGTAAGGGATAGTAATTTGAAAAGCCCATTGAGAACAAACATAGTTACTGCTAAATTACAAGCTGCTTCCAAACAGGGCGTTGTAGAGCCTATATACCATGGCTACCAAGGGCCGAGCTATCTCACCATCAATCACCACAACAATGGACCTCACAAACGCCCTTCAGTTCTAGTCTATTAGCGGTTCCCAGCCTTCCAGGTACTGGTCACTCATCAATGCCCTTTATTTAGTGCTCGCATGATATTTATTGTTATTAAATTTGTTATTATTGCGTTAATAATAGTAAAGATAAATTTTATATATAATTTACTTTTTTAAGAAAAGATAATTTTATAAAAGCTAAATCGAATGTATACGTTAATTTAAATAAATCAGGTTTGATTTAGTTATCTTTTCCAATGATATCTATATTGTAAATGATTTTTGAGAAATTTTGGTTAATTACTAGCTGATTTATTGTTAACAATAATTTACTTCTTTATATAAAAAAAAAACTGTACCGCTACAACCCATGAAGAGTTGGGATGCATTTCATTTGTAAGGAAGTACTATAACCGAATCAGGTTTGGTTTTGCCAGGTTGTGCAAGAGGACGAATTGGTTAGAATCACGCTAAACCGCCAAATTTTTCCACATTTAAGACTACTTAAACTTACCATTTAAGAATACTCAGTGTATGAGGCTTGGTGAGCCCTGGAGGGCTCCCGGAACCCACAGGGTTGGCTCACAGCTACAGTAACAGAATAAATAATAACCTGCCACAGCTAGATTTATAATGTAACGGTTATATCAACCATGTAAGGCCCACCAGGCCGATCTGGTATAAAATAAATAAATAAAAAAAAAATCTGGATTCGAACACGAGTCCTTGGAGTTAGTTCTACAATGCCTTACCACTGAGACACTCCCATTTATTAAAAAAACTTACTTTTATATAGTAAACAAAAATACAGTACATACATTCATATAAACATTATGTAGAGAACTGTTTTAATTTTTTTTAATCCATCTCTCTCATAAGCATAAGTGATCAGTAATGAATATTGAAAAACAAAAAAAAAAGATTAAAAAAAAATGATCGTACTTATGAAAATTTGAAAAAAAAAACATTATTAATTTATAAGACTAAAGAATTAAAAAGTCCATAAAAATTTCCCTAGAAGTAGAATATTTTTTTATGAGAGAGGGAACAAAAGTAAGTGTATTAATGAAATAGTACTTACGTTAAAAAGGGTGAATGTTTCTGAAGAATATTTTTTACACTGAAACAAAAAAATTATACTGAAATGAAGACCAAATTACATGTATTTCTAGTATTCATTATAATAATAACATTATCTCTAAAAACTATAAAACTATAAATTGTTCGGGGATAACATAATCTACAACTACATTAGACACATTTTTCTAAATAATAAATAGAAAATACTCATATTTTAGGAAGTTTTTCCTCCTCTAATTGAATGTTGATCCTTGAAAAATGCTTATTTTTATATCTAAGAAAAAACTGAAAATATTTGTGGTATTTATTTTTTTTTTGTTATTATATTGTATTATAATGTTGTTAAATACATAAATAGTTTTATACTTTTTTTTTATACATAAATACTTTATACTTT
>NW_027113385.1:327264-330195 GCF_000696795.3 Halyomorpha halys
ATTTTACTTAAAAGTCTGACAAGAACTTTTATAAAAAAAAAAACTTTTGAAAAAAGTTCCTTCCGAACTTACACTAAAAGAACTTTTTTTTTTTTTTATAAAAATTCAGTGATATAGGTTTTCAACAAACATTTTTATACATGTTCTGATAGTAAAACTTCTAAATGTAAGTTCTTACAAGTTTTCACATACTTTTATACTTTATATATAAAATACATAAATAAAATATAAATAGTTTTTTGTATTCTATTAAATATCGGACTTAACATCATTTGCACTCCGGAATATATTAGGCCTTCTTTAATTCAGAGTCTACATAACCTTATATACTTCATTTTCCACAAATTTTCGAGTCACTGAGAAAAAAAAATATATTCAACGCTCTGATCGTAACCCAGTATCAATGGCATGTGTATGGCAAGAATAAGGTATGCCTTAGAAAAACAAGACAGTTAAAAGAGAGTTTTGTTTCATTAAGAAACGAAAAGTAGCCAGACTTCAGCGCACTCCAGCAATGTCACAGATTGGTAGCAAAATAATATATAATATGACCGTTTTGTAAAAAATTTCGTTCGTTTATTTTTTTTTTGTTACTATTTTCCAACATAGAATAACCTGAGGTACATAGATTAACGAAAAAAGGAGCAGTTAGTTACTGATGCATTTTATAATCCGGTTAACTTACAGTTCTCCTGAAGAAATTATGATAAATCTGAGTTTATGTTAATAAGCGTGGGAAAAATCAATAGTAACTTAAGATGCATTGCAATGAACAATGCATCTTAAGTTACTATTGACTATTTATATGAACATTTTTACATTATTATTTCTGTTACATTGTTATTTTTAACAATAAATTCTGTTGTTTTATTCTCTATGTTAACGTGATTAGATTTAATGTAATATTTCGTCCTCCGTTAAAAGGGAAATTTCAGGGACTAACGAAGTCGGATGGCGAAGAATTAGATAAAAACATGGGGCACCCTTGGGAATGAGGCCAGATGAAAACATAAAATAATGACATCCCAGGGTAGCAGCTTAGGGGACAACATTACGTAGTTTAAAAGTTTCAGTGAAATGCTAATAGCAGAAGATGAAAAACAACTCATTTATTACTGTCCGTAGTATGAAAACAGAGTATAAACAGAGGAGTATGTGAAAATATTGGACAGGAATTTTTATTTACTGAGTGAACCATTTAACATCTCACCTATACTAATTGAAGGAGAAAAAATATATATCTTGACAAACCATTATCATGCTATTTAACCTCCGTTTTATGGCGGATAGGGGTTACAGAGAAAGTATTTGACATACATTTGTCTATCTGTATTATATATTTGTATCGGGGTTTTATGGTAAACGACCTACTATCCTTAGAAATTTATTATACATGTATTTAAATAAAAAAATAGATACCACATAGTCCATTTTCATGGTACTAGATGTAAGTGGGGATAATCAAACATAGAATTTCTTTTCCAAGGTGTCGTGTTCAACAATTTACTTAGCTACTCAAGTGGTATGCAATGTATTCAAACATTAAATCAAGTTAGAACAATAACGGGTTTATTGGGCCTATTTACAAATATATATATGTACATAAATGTCTGATCCCGATGTATTGCTTTCGTCGGCTCATCTACGAGTTGTTCACACACAGACCTGTATCTCTCTTTGACTGTATCTTCAGAACTGATCCCATTTCGTCTTCTAATTTCTAAATCTCCTTCCTCCCTTCTACATTCATTCCAACCATTCCATTGGCTAATCGTATTTTTTGGGGCGGAGACCTTTTTGAAAGTTCAGAATTCTTTCACTTTTTTTTGTTTCTCTTTATGGGTAATCATGATACCATCGTATTCCTTGATTGCCCGAAGTTTTCACAGAAGCCCCGAACATCTGTTTTACATTGACCATTTGAGCCGCCGATAATGGTCCCAGAAGAGTCAACCCTTTGCATCTGTGAGTCGGTAACTGCTATAATTAATATTCAGAATATTTATTTAATAATTCTAAATGTCTTCTTAGCCTTGTATTCTCAATACATAGCACTTCTTTATGGGAAAATGTGATATTTATTGTTAAATATTTAAAAGCGATACGGGATAGGTCTGATTATGGCCAATAAATTCAACCTAACCTAAAATTACCCACCAGGAAACGTCAACACCTACATTGCGTGAAGCAAACAGTTCCTGTGTAATTTGCCTCGGATGAAGTTATTGGACCAGTGACGGCAAATGAGAATGATTAAATGCAACAGGAATAAATCACTGCATCAATATGTATCCTCAAAGATAAATACATTTCCCACCATTAATATGAATGAGCAATTGGAATTTGCATGTCTATGATAACCTCAACCGCACCAGCCCGAGAACATTATTATCGAATTTTTATACAAGGAAAAGTAGAGAAACAAATCATCAGAGTGGTATTTTGAAGAAATATTCAGGTTAAATTTAATAAAATTTCATTAAGGAGTGTAACAAATAATTTTACTTCCCATTTTAAATTCTAGAAGCTTAAAATATAAAAACAAATTAGGATTCCAATAGGATTGTAATTAATTTATTGGGGTAACCAACTGTAATAAATTCAATTTTTATACTGATTCTAATAGGAAATAATATTTAGACGAATTCCAATCCGATAATTTTTCGACTAATCGTTAAAAAACGCAGAAAAGATCTAAATTTTTCATGAAGAAACCATTTAATTTTTAAATTTTTTTTTTTTTAAGAACGTTCTTGAGAACTGAAATTATTTTCAAATAAGATAATTATTATTCTAGAACTCTAAGTATTAGATTAGCAAGATTTTTTTTTTATTTTAAACAAACAATCACACATTTAAAAATTTAAACATCCTTGGCAAAGACAAATAATAAATAGTAAAAATAAAATTTTTTATTTGTCCTAAAAATTA
>NW_027113385.1:330245-392932 GCF_000696795.3 Halyomorpha halys
ATTTGCATCTTCCATAGATTATTCATTAAAATAAAAACACTATAAAGGCAAAAAAGAAAACTAATATGTATATAGTTGGCCGTATAACTTTAAATGTAAGAAGATGGCCAGGGTTGCGGGCAAAAAAGAACAAATAGTTAAAATTAATTATCAATTTCCGAGTAGCTATCGATAATTACTTAAATATGTAAAATTAAAATTTCAGATCTAATCCTTACATAAAGTAGTCCACAGAATCATAGGTATATCCTTTTCTTGATGCCTTTAATATATCCCTGTAAAATAGTGGCACATCTGATAAAAAAAAAAATTATTATTATAAATTGACCTGTTCCTAAGAAATTTCCGTAGACAGAAGTTTTTTTCTCTACTAAGGTCCTTCTATATAGCAACCCAAAGCGTACTAAAATCTATAGAATGCGTCAAATACAAAATATTTTTTTGTTTTATATGTCACAATTCAATCAAAGAAGGAAATATATTAAAATTATGATGTGTAAGTTTTTTTTTTAAATCATACATTTGTACACCCTTTAGATCATTTATCCCTAACGTTTTGAACTATATCTCCCTATCAAAGGTTAATCCTACTTGATTTTATCGTATTTCATATGTGTAAACTAGTTATATAGTCCTTTTCAAGCAAACTTGGGAACTGAAGGAATTGTAAGGTCGTGTACACCTGTATGAGCACAAAATCCACTGACTCATGAAATTACTCAAAATACCGTAAGCGAATGTGTAACTTTGATCATCTTTGCCGAATACGGAGGTAGAGGTAAACAGGGAATATCACTGTTTAAATCCTGTTCCTTCACATGTTGTGGAACTTGAGGCCGCTCCATTAAATCCACATAAAATAAACATAAATGATATTTACATAACATTTTACCGATAATTGTTTAAAAAATATTCCTAATGATATGTCATTATAGTCGGTGGTTAATACATTACAAAATAAATATTTGCAGGGTACCAACAAAACGGTTGAGAGGAATTTGCTGTGAACTTTCGGAGTCACGCTTTTTTCTTTATAAGTTGGAAAACAATTTCGGTTCTGAGTTCTTAAGGCTGAACGAAAATATAAATGAATGTATTTAATCCTTTAATGCACAGTTTAAAAAAACAACTAAACAAATTTATGTTTATTAAAGTTATACTTCTACTGGAAGAGTTTCAGATATAATTAGAACTTGTGAAGGAAATGTTCTCTTGAAAGATAAAATTGATAATAAAGAAAAACAAAATGTAATTTACAAAATTAATTGCCAGAATTGTAAAGTATAAACATAATTTTGATTTTAATTCAAACATAGTAAATCGCAATAGTAATATAAAAATAAAAGAAGCAATATATATCACAAAAAATATAGATAACGCTATCAATTTTAAGAAAGAAACAAAAACTTCATGTACACACAACATGGATATAGTAATTAAATTAGTAATTTAATATTGTATAATAGTACTAGAGAGTAGAATAAATTTAATAAATTATTGTGTTGTTTTAATATAGAATAGTGACTAAAACATGTTATTATTAGCGATATAAGACTAATAAGGATAAAACACAATGTAATTTTAAATAGATGTTTAATCAGGTAATAATTTTTAAAAATTTTAAAAATAAATTGTGAAATATTGATTAAGTGTAGTATGCATGGTATAAAGTTGAGAATTTATTGTAGATACCTAATGATGGGGTGACAACCTTTCATTCACAAGTTCTATTTTTTTTTTTAATTAAAAAAAAAAACACAATTTAGAACATTGGCAAACAAAATACAAAAATAATCAAAATTTTTATTTTATTTTTGGATTTTGGATATTGGTCATAATATCTATGTAAACATAGGCTGAAGCTATTTCACTTTCCTATATAGAGAGAATTATTATAGAGAAGAAATCATAGTTATTTATTTTATTATTATCACATAGTTATTTTCAATTCTCGATTATATTATCGAATTACCTGGAGTGTGCACAGTTTTGTCTGTTAAGCGCGCTCGAATTAACTGGAGGGGTTAATTAAGTTAAGGGGTTAAGATAATATTTTACTTTAATATTCTTTCAGTATCATTTTTTCTCTACATATTATTTGGTTATTATCTAATCTATGTATCTCTGAAAATATAGTGGGAATGAGTTATCTAAGATTTATTACTAGTGTCTGAAAGTCAATGCTAGAATGCAATACTATCCAATAAATAATATTTTTTAAGGCATGTGATAAAACAATTAATACATAATTTAGTGAATTTAGAATTCCACGATTACAACTTTGACGGGATAGATAAATATGTATATAATTTAATCAAATATATTAGTTCCACAAAGTCTTCTTTGTTCTTAGACAAACGAAGTAGAGTAATCCTAAAAACCATCCAGTTGCTTCCGAATCCCTCACATCATATCACAAATCCCTCATAAAATCTGTAATCCTCCTCATGGCCAAAAAAAAAGTTAATATATGTTGTTCTAATCTAGTCCTGAAAAGAAAATAGCCCAGAGATCTCTTGGAAGAAAAATAGCTCAAGCAGTAGGATGCATACCAACAGGAAGTTTCTTCACTAACTACTAGAAAAATACATAATAACTAGAAGAATATAATAATATTTAAATTAGTAGCGCTACAACACATGAAGGGCTAAGGATCCAGTATTTGTAAGGAAGTACAGTTACTAGACCAACGGTTGTGTAAGGATGTGATTTGCTCAGAATCACGCTCAACCGTCAGATTTTTACCCGATTTAGGATACCAACTTTAAGGGGGTAGGTGGAATACGGAGTATTCCGATCGCACAGGACTGCCTTTCAGTTACAGTGAAACAGTAAATAATTATGTGCCACAGCCGGATATGAACCTAATTCCTTAGAGTTAGTAGCACAATGCCTTACCAATAAGCTAACCACACACATATAATAATAATCTTTATTTATTCTACAATATAAATTCATTACGCAATATATGAAACAAATTTAGTTTCCAATAAAAAACAAAAGATTACATTTTCGATAAATATATGAAAAAAAATTTAATCCCTCATAGATCAAACAAAAATAGTTGGATTGTTGTACAACGTTTTGGGACTATTGTCCCATATTCATGTCCTTTAATAAACCTCATAATTAGTCAAACTTTTAATTTCAAGAATGAAATTATTATTATTAGGAAACGTTGTGCTACAATATGTTAATTTAAAATAAAATACATTCAAATTGGAAGTATTTTCACCTCAAAAAATTTATTGAAATTGACTTTTTCCAGACTTTTTTGTCACAAAAAAAAATCTTTTTCCATTTTATGCGTCCCACCACTTTATGCTTCGATGAATCCTTCCAGGAAAACATCTAGTCCAAGAATGGGGCTTTTTATGCTGTTTCTAAGGGAAGCCTGAATAATTCTTCTCCTTAAACCAATATTGGTAAAAAAAACGTTGTTGTGATCAATACACCATATTGACCTTTTTTTATGTTGATTTAAGTCCTTTTTTTATTATAATATTGTTATGTTTATTATAATATTATTTTTTTATTATAACGCACGACCTCATAGAACAAGGATGGTGCAGCATTATTTAGAGGAACACCAAATTAGGCATTTGGTCTACATGCTCACCTGTTATGACTCTATTCGAGCATATTACTGTGTTACACATGCGTTCGCTTTGTCCAGGTAACATGAAGAAACATAAGTTTGGATAAGAAGAGGTTCAATTTCCAACTAAAGACCATATTTTTTGTACTTTATTTTAATTTGACTTTCCTAAATTATCAATGAAAATTTCTTTCATTATGAATTATCAATGAACATTTTTCTCACATTAGTTCTGTACATATTTTAAACCAATAAAAATCCAAAATATTCAAATATCAGTCCCATCTGCTAATTGCTATAATTGCCCAACTTCAATTTGTAGGAAGTTTAATTTACACACGGACCAGTTATATTATAAGAATAGTTATTTTGTTAGGAAATTAAAGAGAACATAAACAATTATTTATCCTTTGTATTTGACTAATTATTTAATATTGTTGATACGTTCATTATTTGGTACAAAATAAGCTACTAAATCAACAGAAAAAAAAGATATTGACTTTTAAATCTGAATTTTGCTAATGTCAAAACAGCATACATTCTACATTCTTACGCTAACGTAAGAATTGGATAAAATTCAGATGAGCTATGAATGATTATATGAACAATGGACATAAAAAAATAAATAAATCATGTTTTAAAATTTCCAATTTTTTAATTTCTTAGAAAAACGGTATCTGAATATCAAGAGAACTCGAAACGAATATGATGTCCTTATTCTTAAAAATAAATTTGTTGGCTTACTCGAAGCCCCATAAGAGTTTTATATTTTTTTATGCATAATAATTTAATGGTATCAGTAATATTTTTATTATTCTTCAGAAAGGGTCAAATCGATTGCTGAATAATAACCGTGAAAAAATGTATACTTTCTGAAATACGCACTAAAAATGTTTAATTTCTTTTTTTACTTTTTTCCTATTCGATAAATTGGGAATTGCAGTAACTTTAAAATTTTCCAAGGCGACAAGGAATACTTTAATATGAAACAAGTAAAACGGTCTACTATTTCAAAAGTTTATTGAGAACAAGGATTCCAACCATTTCCTTTTTTTATATATATATTCATAATGATACTAATAATTAATTATATAAAAGCTTGTTGAACTAAATTATATTCTTTTTACACCAATAAAGTCTATTTATCACTATTTTTTTAAAAATATTATATTGCTTTTCAAACTTTTAGAAACAAACAAAATATTATGTCTTCCAGTTGATTTACCTCGGCTGCATTGACTAGAAGTTCCTTATACCAGGAAATTCCTATGACTAGCGTGCTATTAGGAAGTTCCAACAGTGATTCTGTATCAAAGGACTGTAACATGGCGGTGCAGTATAAATCAAACGGCCATATTTGCATGTTAATGAGTTTGGTCCGGGCAGCTTGGACAAGGTCGTGTAAAGAAGGTTTTAACTAAAGCTTGTTCCCGCCCTACCGTCACATAAAACAGTTTAGAACTTGCCTACCACATATCTTCCGAAAAAAAACCTCCAACTGGATCAAGTAAAATTCTAAAATCCTATGTAGGTGATTGAAAAAAAAATTCTGATAAATTTAAATAGATCGATGCTTTGCATGAATAGAGACACATAATAAATAAAAAAAGTTATTTCATCTTGTATTTGACGTATATTTCTTAGTTTGTGCCGTAAACTGCGGTTACTTTTTGATAATCCTACTTGCTTTGGCATAGTCTATAGACGGACCACAGTAGATTAAGAAACCCCAGTCCACGGTAATATCTTTAGAATACGTTCATTTCCAAACACGACAAAAACCTTCTTTTTTGGGGGGGGCGTCTTTAGCTTAGATGGATAGAACTAGGCCTATCGTTCTGAGATCTGTGGGCGGCTCCGTTGACTATCCCACAAAATGAAAAACTTGACCTCCCACCATAGTTAGAATAGGTTGATCACCTGTAGATAACTAGGCAAACATCACCTTCACTGTGGATTTCCTTAAAAAACAAAACAAAAAAATGTGCCACTATTCAAGCAAAATATATACATATATTTTTTATTCATGTTGATGAAGAGAGCGTACTTAAACTCCTATGAACCGTTACCTAAGTTCCTTAGAGGTTATTGAAAAGTACCTATTGAGTAGAAAATTATTCTCATGTAAGTCAGCACTTCAAAGAAGTGTAAGTCGTGACTTATTGTTAAAATTATCTCTACGTCTGGATTTTAATTTTTGGCGCCCATAGACCAAATCATTTTTGCCGTCACCTCTTCATACATAAGAAATGGGAAGAAGGACGTTCAGATCGGAAAGTAAGTGAACCTTAGGATGACTATTTTAATTTCATCAATTAATAAATCACCTATAACTTGAAAATCAAATTGTGTTATTTGTTGAATAAGTTTACATTCAATAAATTACAAATTTGTAGAGAAGTATCGAAAATAAGTTTAATCCCATCAATAACAATCAACAAATAAATACACTCATGAATTATACAGTTTTGGCATATTAAAATTAAATACTTAATTTTGCTTCAAATATAAATAGAAGAAAGTTTGCATAATTATGAACCCAAGCCGGGTTCAAATCTAGCTGTAACAGATAATAATTATTTCTGTTATATTAGCCGTGTATCAATCCTCTGTATTCGGGTGACCTGTGGCACACCGTCTCTTTTAATGTGGGTACCCTAAGATGGGGAAAAACCAGGCGGTCGAGCGTGATCAAATCACCTCCTTGCCTAACCATTGTTTAAGAAAAAGAACTTCTTTACAGAGTAATGTATCCGTTGTAGTGATACAAGCTATTTTTTTTTTTTTTTGCTCATGTAACAATATTCAAAGAGTGATCTTTAATATACGAAATATATTTATACTGTTAATAATGAACAAATGGAGGTGGTTAGTTGTTTGAACTGAAGAAGAGATAAAAAAAATAATTTTGTTGTTTAGAGTTTTGTTTTTCTATAAACAATAACTGGTATTTGAAAGGTAATTCAATTTCCTACAAGAAAAAAAAATACCGAAATTATACCATTGTTAGCAAAGATCCAAGGCATATCGAACTGTTTGAAATATAAGGTTAACCATGTTTTTAAAGGTATTTGAGAAATTTTTTTAAAGCTAGTTCAAGCTTTTCAATCAGTTTTTGGGATAAAATATTATTCAAAAACTGATTGAAAACTTCTTTGGTATTTTGCAAGAGATAAATTTCCTTTAAAACTACGACTTCGTGAATGAGCTTTAAATTTAGTTCAAGTATCGGGGACAAAGGTCCTCCCACACAGCTAGTGAAGTACCTCAAATTATTGACGTATAAGCTTCAACACAAATAAATATTTTTAGGCATTTGTGTTCACTATTTTACACTAATCATCCATAGTGTAAGAAAATAGCCATATCGTAACCAGTTACTGCTATTATCAAGAGATTAGAGGACCTTCTGAAATATTTGTTTATGCTCATTTGTCTCGTTCTAGTTACAAGACTGCTAACAAAGACCTTTGTTATGTTGGACGACTAGACCAATATTACAGAAGGTACAGCACACTACATTTTTATAAACCATAGCATCTAAACCAGCTAAAATCATGTGAGTCTGTACACGAGATATTTTATGTAATTGTGAGTTATTTAAAGATATTATAAATAATTAATTTAAATAATAAACCGTTGTGTAATTACATAAACCAAATTTCTTCAATGAATATTCAAGAAAGCTTAATTTCTATCATTTAATCCATGATTATAATAAAATATGTCTACCATCAATATTAAATCATAAAAATAGTTTTTATAAGTGTATTTCTGTTTGGAAATCATAAAAATTTGATAAATGAAAAAATAAAAGTTTAAATTTCAGTTAAAGTTTGTGCTCGGTGTATTATGTGGTTCCATGATTAATACAAAACAAAAAACAGAGCACATAAATCGAAAAACCGGAACTGGAATGTTTAGCCTTTTCCAGAGGAAGCCATTTATTTATGCTAACGAATTCGATTGAAAAAAGCTTTAACTTATACAGCAGAAATATTTTATGAATTATTCATCTGATCTGTCCTGCTACTTGCCCGAGGATTTTTTTGACTAGAAAATCCCGTGTTCTCTCATCTTCAGTTTATATCTATACATTTTAAATAGCCGCTTAAAAATTTAGATTAATACACGGATATGTAAACATTTAAAAATAGAGTAGTTTATAAAGAAATAACATTTGACGGGGTTCAGCTTTTAGGGCGCAAAAAGATATTTGAAAATTAAGGTCTTATTGACAGAAAGAAGTTTTTAAGAAGTTTTAATTAAGAAATAACTTTCTTATTTATATTGGAAATTTTGTGAACTCCTTCTTGCTTATAATTTATTTATTGCTTTTTACATCTCCTATTGACGTCTCTCTCCTAATTCTGCCCTTAGTTGTATTTATTATATCAGTTTAAGAACAAAAACCCTTACTTCTAATGTTTCCTTAATTCGTTAAATATTTTTAATATATATTAATATTTTTTAAGTTAAAATATACAATAATGCAAGAAACGTTATTCATTTATTCACTTTATTTATTAAATTCTTTCACCATGGCGTATGGAATATTACCCATAACTAATACATCTTTGATTCCTCCAGTATACTATTTGATATGTTTTTTCTGTTACCAGGATTCTTCATTGTTTTTATTTTTAAACTTTATTATTATTTGTTATTTCTAATAATAATACATTTTATTGGCATATTGTTGATTAATAAGGCTGTATAATATGCTTTATTTGTTTATGATATCTGTGTATTGCACACTCCTATTTTTATTATGAAGTTTTAATTTCACTTAATTTTACATTCACTTACATAAATTTTATTGGATGTTTTAATTATTTATTTAGAATCTGTAAATATGTTCATATGATCGTCATAATCTTATTTATTCTTGTTAAAGGATTTATTTATTCAAACTTTTTTTTTACATCGGATGTTTCTAATTTTGCTTTTAAAACTTTTCAATATGTATATAAACATCAATTGCTCCTTTCTGTTAAATATTTTTTGTTCATTTGAGTTTGATTCTTTTTTATTTTATTTTACAATGGGTTAGTTTAGCTTATGATTTATCATATAATACATGGTTTTATTTCATCAGTTTTCTTTTTATTTCATTTTTCTCTTTGTACATTTTTGATTAGTATTGTTGTTTCACTATTAAATTTTTTTCCACTTATATTGTAGTGAAATTTCATTCCATTTTAATTTTACATTTTTAGTTTAAGACTCTATATTTGTTAAAAACTAAGCCATGTATAAAGAAAGTAATATAATAAAAAATAAACCATATTAAGCTAATATCAAATGAAATAGTAAAATGGGAAAGTAAAGAAATGTATAACAATCGTGGAAAACCTCGTATCCAACTTTTTCTTTTAATGATTATCATACGTTTTTATTTTCTTTAGCCGTTAAAAATAATTTATAAATAACAATTAAACAAATAGAAAAATAAGATATTTTTATAGAATCCGGTCCTAAAATGTTAGATTGCTATATATAACATACTACTGCAATATTGCTACATATAGCATACTAATAATCAATATTATGAATTAATACATTTTTTTCTTTTTAGATATTTACCACAACATATTAATAATTTGATCATCCCTAAATTTTTTTGTCTTTTCAGTTTTTCCTGTTTGTTTTTTTTTTTTTTTTTTTAGTTTTGTTTTTTCATTTTAAACTCTATGTAGCATTTCACGAATTGTATATCTTTCTTTTCCAGCTAATCCTTAATAATCTAATAATAAGAATATATTTATAAATCTATTAAATAAAAAAAATTCAACACTAACTAAAGTTCACAAATCCTTTTATAAAGAAAAATCAATTAAAAACTAAAATAAGTATAAAAAGCTATAGATTAATTTGATATTGGTCATTAATTACAAAAAAATAATATACCATAGCTAATAAATATTTATCTAGTAAGTTCGGTGTAAATGGATTATATTATGCAATACCAATATTATGCAAGTGGTAACATAATATAACAATAAGGTCTAGAATTTCCTCTTCCTAATTCAGTTATAGATATATTATGAGGTTTCATTGTAATCTACAATAATTATTTCAACGGATATTTACTCATTTTAAATCTGTAATGAATTCTTATTCAATAACTAAAAATTCATCACATATGAATATATTGAGCATGTTTGCAAACCTATATTGATTGTATTGTATGTGAAATTAAGTTTGTTTTAAAATACCCATAAACTGTAATGTTTAACTACATAAGCTTGAAAAATAAATAACAAAGCCAGTAATTAAATGCAAAATTCAAATATTTCTCCGTGTCAAGTTCAAAATAATATTGAAAATTTTCAGGACGTACTATAACGATATAGATTTTAAAAAAAACTATAATATACCATCACTCATAAGAAAAAGTAAAAAAATAATTTCTTTTCATTCCTAATTATTCAGCAAATAATTAATGAAATGATGATAACGAGTTTTCGAATTCAATTAGCTCTGTGTGTTTTCGCAATAAACGAACTTCATTAACTTGATTTTTTGGAAGGGGTGGAGATTCCAAATTACCAGAAATTATCACGAAGCCTGTACAAAATTAATGGAAAAAGTACACTCATTATACAGCCAATCATGTCAAGCTTCGAGGAAAACATTAGTAACGGAATTAAAAAAGAAAAGAATATATTACCGAAAAAAATCAAAAAAATTATTACCGCTCACAATAGCCATATAAAAGTACAATGCATACACACATACATACTTTGTACATACATATAATCACTTATTATTATGAAGCCAATCGTGTCAACAGCAACGATAATTACATGAATAATGATAGATTTTATTTTTTTATCACTTATTGATAAATATTATAATACGCAACAATCTTGGCTAATAAGTGATGATGATACAATTAAGCAGGTCTATATCAAAAGCATAAGAAAAAAAAAGATAATATAAAATAGATTCAAAATATGAACACAAATAAAATATAAAATGTAAAATTTGGATCATAATAAAATAAGAACACTTATCACTTCCATACTATACAAAATTTATATATCTAGTATGAGGATCACCCACCCTATTCTCCTGACATGAGAATTAAAGCAGGTCTCTTCAAGATCCCAGCACATCACTTACATTTTCAAGCTGTTACTTCTTTTCAGCCATGGGAGGTTTGGTAAAAGCGCTGAAGCAGCAAACACTATGAACGTAAGTGGAAAATCTGACTATAGCCAGAGCACCAATTGTCGACTGTATTTAACAAACGATCTTGTGGCAGCTTTCGTTTCAACCTTCGAAATGGTCTGTGGGAATGAGTAGAACTGGACAAGGATGGAACCAAAGGATTTGGATAATTAGAAACGTTTACATGGAATTCCGAAAATGATTTGGTAAAAGATCAAGGACGTATGGAGGACATGATGTTGTGTTTGCAGGTAACAATATGGATCGTTGGACTATGGCTAGGAAGATTTTGGATTGAAAGGAAAGGGTTTGATCAACGAAAGTTTTGCGGTTTTCATCAGGCCATGTCCATAGGTCAATAAGGACAAAGAAAAATCTTATAAAATAGAAGATTGTTGTTTATTGAGAAATGAGAGATCAGGTTTAGTATTCGGTATAATACTATGAATAACGTGTTATATTTTGGTCTCTTATTCAGGATGAAGCCAAGATATCGTATTGAGTAGGATCTAAGTAATAGAATGTTATTAAATAGGTCAAGTGGGCCGGAAATCTGGCGAAAAGGTAAAAGATCCACGGACACAACTTTATCCATTAACTTTTATCCGTCATCGGTTGTACCATTGCTCGATTTGGAGATTGGATAAGGCTGTTACAGAACTAGGATAAGACGATAAAATGACTCGAACGAGAACGAGTAAGGGGTTATGGGATTTCAGCAGTGAAGAGAATGTAGAGGATAGGATCATGGAAACTGGCTTGGGGAACTCCTGCCTCAACAGGACAGCATGAGCAGGATAGCAACAGGATAGCCCTGCGAATCACGAAAGAATAAGAGAGTTTAGAACGAAAAATAAGTTTTGAGGTAACAAGATCTCGGAGCTTTAAAAGCAATTTGTGATGCAATACATATATCCGATCAAAAGCTTGCGTTAAATTGTGAGCAACACTGTTTCTTTCCAATAACTGATGAGACATACTCCGCGTCACAGAGGAAGAAAGCTGTCAAGGGATTTTCTGTGGGTTCAATTCGTTGCCACTTTTTTACTTGTATTCAACTATGCATGAAAGGATTACATTTTACTTAAACCAGTGTGGTATGTTCGGTGCACCACTCTGATTTTTTTTTCATATTTGTGATTTGTTAAGATTGATTAGGCATGTATAGAAAAGATAAGGCGAATAGTATGTTGGCTTTTAAACATTAAATTTTCAACAAATAAACTAATCGTAGTTTTTAACTAATTTTCATATTTATTTAACATATTTTAAGCTCACATTATACAGGAGTATTCTTAAAAAAAAATTAAGACATTAGTTATGTATAACTTGAAATAATAGTTTTAAAATTAAAATATGGTGAGAGAAAACCGCTTGGTATAATGAGATGAGAAAGCGACGCATGATAAAATATTACCCAAACATAAAACCCCACACGATCAAAACGCCATTTAATTTTTTCGTTTCATAAAAGTTAATTGAATCAGTCCGTTTCCGGTGACGCAACATGATTCTCTCTCCAACAATAATGACTCGGGGACAAAACATGACGGAAATGGACTCTAAGTGTATCTGGAACTCACAAAATAAGATATTTTAATTGACAAATGTTTAATTGCCAAACCAAAAGGTCGGGTAATTAGACCGTTTTTGAATTCTAATGAGTTTGATTACAGGTTGTTTCCAACTTTGGATTGACCTTGTTTCGCCTTTAATGGTCCATGTTGCTCCATCAAAGAAACTTTCTTATTTTAATTTAAATTTGCCTTCCCTTATTTACTTTTTTTTCTCATTTTCTACTTTGACTTTTATTTTGATCTAACTATATGAAATCGATTAATTTTCTGAAAGTTTCAAAAATGATAGAAATGTTTCGTTATTACTACTGTGGCGGCAATGGGTTCCAAAATGTACTTTCCAAAACTTCAAGCCAGTATTAAATTAAATCTTACCAATAAATATTACAATATTTAAATTATAAATACTTAAATAAATTGCCTCAATAAACAAAAAAAATATTAAAACATCAGTTATAGATTAAAATGTAAAAAAAAAAAATTAAAATTAAATACTTCATAAAAATCACTATCTAGAAAAACCATTGAACATTACTAAAAAAGTATCAAGTAATAAATATATACAAGTTGAATTTTAAAAATTTGGAAATTATTTGTGTAATTAAAACTAAGACATTGAACTTCAATTTTATCGATTTGAAATATTTGTGAGTTAAATCTTCTGTGAAACCAAACGTTTTAAATTTTCTGTCTATCCATCTTAGGCCTTCTACGTGGTCTCTTGCCAACTAAATTGGCATTTATTGTTCTGTATAGGAGTCCTGATGGATTGCTCCGAACCGTATGTCTCGTTCATCTTAACGTCCTTACCTTCATTTTGTGAGCTATTGATTGACCAGTCTCTGCAAGCTGTTCACTCTTCGTTGTACTCTTCCCTGTGTTAAGGCTCCGATCTCTTGCCAACTATACTGGCATCCATTCCTGTGAAGAGGCTTGTTTCGAGCCATCTTAACCTACTTGCCTTCATATCATGAGTTATTGACTGACCACTCTCTGCAAGCAGTGTTAAGGCTCCTACATGTGTAAAGGCTCTGATCCCAGATCGCTCCAGTACTTGTACGGAAGACATTTCGTTTGTTTTGATCAGGTAGTCCTTTGGTGGAGTAATGCCTGAATACGATTTTAAGTACTCCATATCAGAAGGGTTTTAGTTATAACAAAAATGATAGAAATTAAGTAATATATTGCAGATAAATTGAAATAAGTTGTAAAGAGGCGGGATAAGCCTAAAGACACATAATATTGTTGTTAATAAAATTTAGATAATTGGGAGGTTATATTGCTGAGATGTGATGATGACAATGATGAGTCACCACTTCGGGTTAAGTTGAAAGATGAAAGATGCTCTGTTACTTGGTGTGAGCGGTTAGAACCACATATTGAGATGGGCCAGCTGCTTATTGGTGTACCAGCCTCCATACTGGGTGCTCCTAGTGCCACACACGATGCCTGTTTCACTGAGCATCTCTGGTCGAGGGCTTGTTACTGAGCGAGAGCGTTCCCAACAAAGTCCGTAGATTCCAACATAAAAGTTTATTCCTACTTACTAGCCCTGATTCCTCCTTTCCTTCCTAGATAGCGCCGGCGTTTGTCATACCTTCACCTAGAGAAAATCACTTTGCTGTGGACTGAACACTCGAATCTCTCGATTCTGCTTTCTACGGAACCTGTTACAGCCCAGGTTTCGCAGTCGTATATTAGAGCTGGCTTTATCTTAACATTGTACACTCTAAACTTAGGATTTTTATAGATTTTTCGGGATTTCATTATTCTTGAGAGAGAAAAGTAGTCTCTCTCTGTTCCCGCTTGTTATACGCTGGTCTAACTCAGTCAGTTGATCACTTAGTGGAGTTATTGTGGATCCAAGGCATTTGAAACTGCACACTTTCGGAAACGATTTACCTTCCACGCAGACCATCTCTTTAGATGAATTTATTCATTTTGATTTACATGATCTTTTTAATTGGTAGAAATGCGATTCTAATTAGTGTATAATCAATTAAAGTTTAACGTTTCTAAAATTGTGGATTCCTTTTATTAAAAAAGTAAATGTAAATGAATAGCTAATAATGACATTCTTCAAAAATTAGTTGATGAAAGCTAGCCATCCAATAGCCTTTTGTAAAGCAAATATACCCCCAGACATAGATCTTGGTCATCGTTGTCGGACTGTTTGATGACTTCGGCCCCAGGAGAATAATGACTGGCAATATAAATGCCGATGAATGAGGCACTGGCAAACAAAACGTCGGAATCGTTGTTTTATTGCTGTACTAAATCAGGCGGCAGCGAGAAGAGCAAAAAAGGGGAATAGATCGCTGTCAGCCAAGCTTTATTGTCACAGGTATAGGAGTATACTGGGCCCACTATACACACAATACAAATATACTATCCGTTATGGATGTATTTATAATTAATTTTTTTTAACTACATTCAAGTTTGATGAACGATCTATTTTAGTTTTTATAACAGTATTGACATTTTGTCTCTAAAAATAGATGATAAAAAATTGTTTATGGATTCAACTCATTTACCGAAACCATTAGATGATTTCAAAGAGAATTAACGCATGGCATAGTCAGGCAACAATAGATCTTTCTTGAGTTTTCTGAACAAGTGTTTAAAAAGGAATTTCAATTACATTTGCTTGTAATTAGTAATTAAGATTACTTTCGTTCAACCAGCAATTGTAAGTTCGGACCATTGTTGCAATTACAGCGGTCGAAATCACTAAGCAAATTGTACTTTCGTTTTCGCAGTTTCAAATTACAGTAATTAGAATATAATCGTAATATAAATTATCTTTTGCCCAACACAGCTCAAAAAGTAAACACAACATGTTAAGGTAAATTTGTTATGAAAAATGAGTAATGGTGAATTCGAACAAAAGAAGGTCTAAATTTTCACGCTAGATGATCAAAACCATTTAAAATTCAGATCCTTGCCAAAACAATTAATAATTCGGATAATTATTTTTTTTAATAGAAACATGCATTTTGAAAGAGCTTCTGAGATATTGATAAAACGAAAATACACACACATCCACCTTTATCCAACCAGTAACATACGATATTTGTCCTTATTTATCCTTATTAAGTTTATTTTATTTAACTTTAATTTTAATTGTTTTAATTTTTTTTTGCAATTATTTAATTGATACATAATTTCGCAAAAATGGTATGGAATAAGAGATTTAACCTTTATATTACCATTGTCCTAAATTATTTTTATACTTAATTTTAAAAATGATCCAAATCAAAGATAAGTCACGACCCTCGACTAGTTAAGAATTTTATTAAAATTTTAACAACTAATATTCAAGGTTATCTACAGATTCAAAATAAAAATACATACTACATATTTACCTATTGTATTATTTTGTACAGTTGTAAATTACATTAAATAAATAATTTTAAAAAAAATAAAATAAAAATATGACCAACAGTATTTTAAATTACTTACTGAAGTCAATAGTTCAATAGCCAATGATTAAATAATTAGTTTGTAAATAATTAATAATATTTATGTTTACTAGCTAAGAAATGGTTTCAAGACATACAACGTCAGTCATTAAAAATTTCAAAAGATTTGTACCCTACCGTACTCGATATTAAAGTGTGCATCCATAAATCAAATAGAGGTAAAGCTTGATATGATAACAATTTATAATAAATTTTCCACTTTGCATGTTATTAAAGAATTTTAAATCTGATATTTCTTGTTTGTTATCACATTACCATAATCATGCGAGAAAAAGTATCACGTGCATAAAACTACACTAATGCCTTCTGTGACGCTTATCTAACTCAATGAAGTTGAATTAAACACTTATTCTTTTATTTTATTTTTTTTTACATTCTGGATGAATATTGTCCATGTTATAATCAATTTTGTGTCCTGACAATTGAATATTTCACTGCCTAATATAGTAGACAAAAAAAGGAATTTAATCGAAAATTGGGTGTTAAAAAAAAGTTCTTCAAATGTACGAAGGAAACAGTTTTATTTCAAAACATAGAACTCTTCAAATCATATTCTTTTCTTTTTTTTTTACAACTTTTGTCAATACTTTTAAAATGGGTTACATATTGTAAGAATTCATAATAGTAAAAAATATACATGAGTCAGCGTTTAATACGTTTCACAAGAGTATGATCAGAATAAATATCGTAAGTTTCAGATTTTAGCACAATAAATGAATTATCGTCACAAAGTTCGTAAAAATAAACAATGTGGTTAAATGAGATTTTCGGACGAATAAAGGCAGTAAATGGAATAAAGGAGTATGTCGAATTGAGGTCAATGAAAGCGAAGTTTGGTGGGTAAGCCGTAATTGGGTAATAACTATAAGAATAGAGTTGGGGAACTGAAGTTTTCTAAGGAATTTACTTTTGTATATTAGATCGACTACAAGTAATATATAAAAGTATTTAATAAGATTGTAGAAGACGGTTTTAACATTTTGTAATTTTTAATTCTATTGTCAAATTATATTGATGTTTTTAATTCAAATTTAATATCGCTGTTGATTTTAATTTAATTAAAATCGTTATTTTTAATTTTCTTAAATTAAAAATCGTTGTTTTTAATTTTCTTAAACTAAAACTCGTTGTTTTTAATTTTCCTAAATTAAAAATCGTTATTTTTAATTTCCCTAAATTTCTTCAAATAAAAACCTTATTTATTAGTGCCAACGTTTCGACCAGATTTTTATAACTATGATTCTAACCTTCATCAGGGCTAAGAACAAAAAACAAGAACAACCAGTGAATAAAGTATATGTAGAAAGATTAAAATAAATAATTGTACAGAATGAATATAAATAAAAATAAAGTAATGAAAGAAGTGGGAAATAAAACCTATATGTAGTTAATTAAATATGTGAGTAAAATAATAGAATTAATGAAATTAAAAAAATACAGTTTTAAAATGCAAATAAGCAACGAGATATGCATGATTTAATTTAATAATAATAATAATTTTAAAATTAAAGTTATAGAAAGAAAATATATGTAACTGATGTAATATGTAAGTCAAAAAAAGAAGAAGAATTTAATATATATAATATAAAATAGTTTTGTTCACCATATATATATATATATTGGATAATATCATAATAACATCTTGGATAATAATAATAATAATAATAATGTCTAACACTATAGCTGCTTGCTGTGATAAGAATCAAATTAATTAAAGAAAAATTAAAATACATCGAAATTAAAGATATATTAATAGTTAATATTATTATTAATATTAAAGAAAAATTAAAATACATTAATAAGTAATCTGAATTTCTTATTATTTTTTGTGACCAGGTGAATCATATTATTGCCTAAGCACTTGTTCATACTCACTAATCTAATTTTTGCTGGCTTGCGGACCCTAGCCCTGTTACATTATGAAAGTTAATAGTAAAATTACATAAATACATGTATTCAAACCATAAAGTACAACCACTAACATGACAAATAATTAATTTATTATCTCTCATCAATTATTTTCTGTTACAGGTAAGTAATAAGTTGCTCTCTTCATTTCGTAAGTAATAATTCAAAATAAATTTAAAACACTCATGCATATTATTTTACTTATAAGAAATATCAGAATCAAAAGAAAAACATTTTTTTTTTTTTTTAGAAATTCTTTTTTTTTCTATGTTTACCAAATATTTTCTTAAAATCACTGCTAACCAATCATGTTAGAAAAATTTTAAATTAAATATATTTTTTTTTATGAATGATTAATTTATAGGTCCCGAAAGCTAGTGCATTGCATTAAATCAATATTAATTTACTAATTATAGGTGATAAATCCAGAGAAGGAAGCTGAAATTTACTAATAACTGTTTAATATAGTTTGAAATTAGGTTCATGTAATTGACATTTACTAATTGCTTTCATTGACAGTTAATGTAGACTTCTGTATTGGTATAGTCTACCAATTAATATAAAGTTCTCTTTATAGATTATTATTATTATGGATAATGATAGTCTGGTCAATTATAAGCAGTATTGATATAAGGTGTAGCATAATAAATCAGAAAATCATAATCCATCTCGTGTATATATACGTTTAACGCTTTCTATCACTTTGCAAAATTACAATTATTTTATTAAATGTGATTTAACCACCAGTTTTTAATTTTAGTTTCTATACCTATAACATAAACAAATTGAATTTTTTTGAAAAGTACTGATCTCAAGAGAAAATATATAATTATACTACTAATAGGTATCAGTTGAAAGAAAATATTAAAAACTATTTATTAGTCATAACTATTGGAACTTTACAGGATACTAAATTTTCAGAAAACCAATACAAATAACTTTAAAAAAAAGAAGAGGAAAATCGTCCGAGATAAAACAGATCAGAGAGAATATAATACAATAGTATAAAAAAATTGACTACAAAACAGTACAACATAGAAATATATGAAGCTCGATTTAAAGATAACATTAAAACGATAAAAATAAATATAAACAAAAAAAGTAACATATATAATGTTTATTATATATTATAATAAAATATATAATATTCCTCTTCCACCCTCTCTTACAACATAATATTTTTTTATTTGTGCCCTCCTCTTCCAAAACATTTTTAAATCGTTATTAAAATTTAATCCCTATTTTTATACTCCTGAATACAACGTAAAAATGGCCACACGGGGCAGAGGTATACAGTACCAGCAAAACTACAAAGCTAAGGTCGGTTCTACAGATATTTGAGAAGTATTCTATCAAAATTCAATACATTAACTTTTGAAAAGATATTATTTAAAAATTATTATTGGATTGTCTCAAGTAGATTGGTTTTTTAATGTTAATTTTTAAAGTCTATTTGACAGGCAAAAATTCATATAATAAAAAAAATTAATAAAGTTTCATGTAAAATTTTAAATATGACATAATTTGTCCAAAAAAATTTACTTTTAATAAGTGGATACATTAAGATAACTCCTTATCTGTTTCATCAGTGTTTTTAGATTTCTCTCTTCTTTTTTTTCGGTTTATTGTTAAGAATGTGGAATAATAACTGAATAATATATCAAGTTAGTAGGTTTTTAATTAAATCAGTAAATGTAATTTTACAAAATAAAACGTTGAGTCACTATTGTATAAAGATCCGACGTTTCGGCCTTAACATATTGACTATCCTCTGGGCTAAAATAGAAAAGATAGAAATGGAAATTAGAAAATTATAAATGTAAAAAAAGTAGATACAACATAAAACATAAAAGTGAGATGTAAGAAACAAGAGTGTCTCAGGATCAGAGGTAATCATAATGGTGAGATTATAAGGATAAATAACACCAATAAAGGTATTATAAAAGGAAATAAATGTACGTAAAACAGAATAATGAAAAAAATAGCTTGATTCTAAAAAGATTGAAATAGGTTGGTACCCTGTATGGTGTATGGTAATCATCCTATACGCCAAAAATTGCTAGATAGATAATAAAAAAAAACATTACCCGTACACTGTATTTTGGCCTGATTGTGAGATTTTATTTATTTTATTATAAATAAAAATAAATGAACAATATTAAGGTAACAAATAAAAAATAAAGATAAATGAGCGTCATTTTTTATAAATCAATTAATAATCAAATAAAGGCACATTGGTTTATTAGAAAATTCCACTTATTAGAATTATTTTTATACATTACTAGCGCATATTTTAAAAAGAGGTCTAGTTCCACCTGCGTGCAGATTTTTTACCTTAAGAATCCCTCAACAGTTACTTTTACTGATAATTAAAAATCTACACGTCTGATATATTATATAGTCATCTATCCATCTCCTTCAATTTATTACAGTTTAAGAATCTAGTTATTTTAAATTTAAATTCTAAATTTTCAATAATTTCTTTAATTCCATATCAGGTTCTGTAAAAAAGAGAAGAAAATTTCGAAATTCTGACTTCAGCCAATTTTATCACCCTCTATTAAATTTTTCCTAATCTAGTTTAGAGAAAAAATAATGTTTTGAGGGGAGATAAATCTCGATTTAAAATTTTCTAAAGCGTGTAAAACCTTTAATCTATTTCGGCCATTTTTTTTGACAAACACCTCTTCCCGCTTTCTCTAGATACATTCAGATGCTGAAGCGTGACAATTTTTTTTTTTTTTTAATTTCGAATGTTATGCATAAAGATCTTACATCTTCGAAAAATAAAAAGTTCTGTAACAGGAACCAACCGCAAGAAGGGACGAATATAACCGTAAATAGGTTCGGATTAAAAACTAAACACCAATAAACTAACTGTAGCGGGAATAAGGTATTCGATAAGGTGGTGCTAAATATAGCCACGGAGGGGTGAAACACCCTCCATAAAGCAAGCAGTCGCGCTCGCGGGAAATCCAACACCCCCGCGCGCGGGACCACAAATTATTCACCCCCTCTACAAAACCCGAGCCACAAGATCCCTTCCCTCTTCACCTATTTTCTATTACAATCCCTTATAACATCTTCTCTGGATATTTTATCTCACCAACTGAAACCATATTAATATAAGCTCGCAATAAGGCGAAATAATATGAATGTAATTCTTATAGATTACTCCTTAGAGTTTTTTGGTTGGAATTCCAAGGAATTATTCGATAGTGAAATTTTGACTTATTATAATGTTTAAGATAAAATATATTTATGCAATAAGTGATAAGTAATATATAATGCATAATACTTATTTAAACTTGATGGGGATTCTTCCTTTCCGTTACATGAACGTTAATTTGTTACATAAACGCAAACGAATTTGACGATGCATTTGTTTTTCGACTAATAATTAATATTTAAAAAATAAAAGTCCATCTATCATCTTTAATTATAATCAATATACGAAAAAAAATGGAGAGAAGAAAGAAAATATTGTGATTTCCCACTAGGAGGAAGAAGTATAATCAAGAGCTACGACTAAAAGTGAAGCCAAAAAGTACATTTAGATTATGATTCCTATCGAACTCAACGTAAACTTGAGTCCTGGGGGCGTGGCCAACCCCTTGCAACTTCTACATTTTGGCTTCATTTTTGTTTTGAAGGATAGCAGGTTATGCCGCCCACTCTCTCCTCTCCTCCCTGACTCCTAAAATAACCTTTTTAACACCAGTATAATTCTTATACAATTTTTGTTACACTCTAACTTGATTCGTCGGGGCTTTCAAACTGTGGAAAACTTTAAAAACCGCGGATAAATGTTAGCACTTATCTTTTAAACATAATTCACCGCTACTTCAGTGGTAGTGTTCTGTCTAGAAAACAGCCAATCCAACTAAATACAGATTAGAAAATATGCCAATGTTTTAAAAGAACTATGGAGTTTGTGAAACATTTACAGTAAGAAAATTCAACGTCTCGAGTAAAGAACTCAGTTCTCTTAGCGTATGACGCCATAACAACTTCTCATGATCTATTACTATTCAGACATACATAGTTAAAAATGCATCATGTTAAAAAGGTTTCATTTTATAACTTGATGTGCTGATGAAAAATGGTTATTCAAACAGGAGGTTGGCCTTATTACAACCTACATGCATGTTAAACTGTATACGTTATGAGGTTTTTCTGGGCCAAGTTCAAAGGATTTTACCGTACGATAATCTGGTCTTTAATAACGTTAAACTTTATAATGTCAACTAAAGTTGCAATTAAAAATAATGAACTAAGGTTACTCATAAAATAATAATTACAAGGGATTTAACTGCTACACTTGCATCATGATAATGAAAACCGCTGCACGAAATGCTTGTATAATGTTCTCAACATTTCTCCAATAATAAAAACAACTCAATAATGGTTTAATATCTGAATTTTTAATGGTGTCTCTTGTTCTGATCTATTATTCCTCTATTGCATAAGAATGGTGAGTTAACTTTTGTAAATTTGTAATAAATTGAGTATTTCTATCCATGAAGATTGAAGAATCATATTTCAAGTAATGATGTGACAATATGAATTGCGGACTTAGAAATAAGAAATTAATAAGAGATTAGATATTTAAGTTGTATTAAACGGACTTTTCCTATCCTTGTAAATTAATTAAATGTTTTCGTTAGTTGTGATAGTATTAATTATAGCAATCAACCTTTTACTAACTTAATCTCGATTGCCTTATCCGACTAAGAATCCTTGTTTTCTTGTTGTTCACTCCAATCTGTAAAATGGCGGAATGGTTCACCTATGGACACATATCGAGAATCTAAGATGTAGTTTATTTATAGTTCTTAATTAATTACTACATTTAAATATCTTTAATAGGTACATCAGAGAACTTTATTATCAAGGTAAAAATGGAAAGTCTCACAAATAGTTAAATAGTAACTTATTTTAGTTTATGGGTGTTTTTAAAATACTACGAGCTAAGAAACTGTTTTTTTTCTAATTATGAGCAAAATGATTTAGTAATTCTGTTTCAAAAAAGTAATCAACAAATATAACAACGTATTGTAGGTTGTGAACATATTATAACCTATTCGTACTAATAAATATAACCTTTTGTTATAAAATTATTATTTTTTATTTTAATATAAATTCGACTTGAACTACATCTGGACATACAACTAGCTTGGAATTGACACAAGACGAAAAGACAGGAAACCACACCTCGATTTCAACTATTACAGAACTTACTAGACAAACGGTCTTAACTTCCGTTACAAAAGACTGTGATAAGGCCTATCTAGACATACGGAGTTGACCTTTGGGACTTCGCTAAACCTCCGAATTCCTCCCGCATCCAATCGTTGCACTCGAAATCCTCAATGCTCCTTACTTTGTCACAAATAAAATCATATATATAGACTTTCATGTTCCCTATGTAACCGATCTAGCCCGAACCAGATATCATTCCTTCCATTATAAACTTCCTAACCAGCCAAACCCACTAGTTTCTAACCTTGCTTCCTCTTCCATTCTTGACAATCTTTCGAGCCGCCTGCAAAAATGATGGTCTCGAAACCTTATAAGCCTACATCATTCCATTATAATCGAACACCAAATTTGACTAGATTATTTTGTAAATACAGTTCTAAATGTCAATAAATAATTGAAACAATAATGTGTTCGTTGGTACAACTTGGTTCGTAGGCGATGTGCCCATAGACGAAAAGTAATAATCTTTTGAAATTTTTTTCAAAATTCAGAAAATAAATTATATGGTAATAGTCAATCAAATCGCTGCTATACTTGAATAGAGGCACATCTACCAAAAAAAAATGTTTTTTTAAAATCTTTTGTTTGAGGTATTCTATAGATTGTACCTTAGACAGAGATTAGGTTGTAACAACTCTAATAGCTTTAGGAAAGTCTGTAAGTCGACCTCAGTAATGATGCCGCAATCTGCGGAACTGTATTTGGAAGACGTATAATTTGTTTTTCTTGTCAGATGTGCCACTATTCAAGGAAAGCAATTAGTAAATATCATTTTTTTTTAAATACCTATTCCCAGCAATCAACAAAAATTATATTTTTTTCGGTGATACAACTATCTCCACTATCACATTTGTATAAACATATTTAATCTCACTCTATAGAACTATAGGTATTATTACATTTTTTTTCATAAGCAATGAAACAATCTTAGAAGTAGCTATATTTTAGATAAAGTGGAAGTTTGAGAAGTTCATAAATAGGGCGGAAGGCACTAAATAGCCTGAGGAACAGGCCCCTAAGACAATGGAGTGTTCATTGCCTAAAAGCTTCCTGCCATGAAAGGTTAGGAAATGCTCTACTCGCTAAACCGCTGCCTAATAGATATCAACTTGGCCCTCGCCTTGTTTCTAGTCTGCATCCCTGGAGGGCTTGCCATGCGAACACTTTGTAGCTCATATCTTCCGCTTGCTCTTTACAACGGAATTTCTTAAGTTGTTTTGAAAAGAAGTATGTTTATAACATCCCTGCTTTCGCGTGCTCTTGCGTATTATGGTAAAAGAACGCATGAGGCGTTGAATACAAAAGTAGTGAGGGTCAAAACTGGAGTTTTGCGATAAGAAAAACTTTAAGGAACCTTCAGCAAGTTTTTTTTTTTTTTTATGGCATTGGAATTTTCCATACAGCCTGGTTTAAATTTATTTGTAATTCCATTAATTTTCACCAATGTTGGGGATCGAAGTTTTTCATTTTGTGGGACCGCCACGCAATGAAAAAAGACAACGCCACCGGCCGGATTCGAACCGGCACCACCAATAAATCTCAGAATATTAAGACTGTGTCCAACCACTGAAATAAGTACTGTAAAAATTGTTTAACAGGATAATGGTTGTTTCTATTAAACTATTCAGTCACAAACATATTAAAATATTTAAAAGCACTTGAAGCAGATGTAATTATTTTTTATTAAAATTAATTTTGATTAGCATCAGTCACACAACGCTTCCTCACATAGATTTGGGAACGGATTAAGCAGTAAGCTTTCTAAGCCGTCATGTAAGGTCTTGGATAGTTTAGGGTTCCGAATGCTAAAGATATCTTAACTTGAGAATTGGAAAAATTGTCGAATAGTTTAAAAAAAAAAAACCTAAAATAATCAACCTATTTAAAAAAACAACAAAAAACATTCAATTATGGCGTCTTATTTCTATAATAAAAGTTTTTTTCAGATGATTAAGTAATTTTTTAAAGGTTGTCCAGATATACAAGGTATATATACGGCACTTTGACTTCAGACAGTGACAGAATAAGGTAACTAATTAATTTTCTCGACTAATTCAAAAAGACTGGAGAGTCTCGTCACCATAAGATTAATTAATACGTTCATGAATTTCCGAAATTTCCAACACTAACCCAGCATATACCAGGGTACTAATATTTTTCTCTTCTTTAAAAAAGAAAAACGTTCGTGACATCAGACCCAAAGGTTTTCCAATGGATAATTACATAAATTTGATGTGACCCAGTGCTTATATAAGAAAAAAAAGAATTAATACCTTACTTCTTGCGTAGTAGTAAGTCTCATTCTACTCTCACCAATGAATCGTTCTTTGTTTAGAGCTCAGTGGAGCCTTCTTTCTTTAACTAAATTTGGTTAATATTTTGAAACAATTTTGGATGATCTGAACTACTTTCAGTCAAAAAACCCAGATATTTTTACCCACTGTATAAATTAGTTTCCCATTATTTATAAATAATATCAAACAACAATTCGAACATTAGAGTAAGCAAACGATATTTTCTGATATAATGCGTTAAATTTTTATATTATATTTGTAATTGATCCATCTCACTAGGACAATCGTGGTAGATGGATAATCGGGAGAGATGGACCCTGGTATTTCTTTAGGCAGACATTTGAATCTGATTATAGCAATGATGACATTGTCTAAGAAGATTGCAAAGTGGAAGATCTCCAAATTTGTTAGATTGCTTAGAGAACTACAATAAGAAATAAAAAAAAGAAGGAAACTGAATCAATTGTGTGTCCTCTAAGCCGAAAAATATTGTCGAAAGTGTGGACGAAACTGTAATGCCTTTCTGTTAAAGTGAGATATGCTGAACAAAATATAAAAATGATAGCTTACATAAAAGGATTACAACGTGTACTTAAGGAGGATAATGTGATAAGACCGTAGATACAATAAAGACCCCTGAGATCCTTGTGAAATCTTTTTACTCCCTGCCCTTTGTGGAATGGTGTATAACTTTCTTTTAAACGTTCCATATTCACAACCGGGCTACACATAAAGGTGCACTTAGGGGAAGTTTGAGACTTTCAGCTAGTAAAAATTTTATTAAATCAGCAAATATTATTATCGCATTTATATCCTGCTGCAAAAATTATTAAACTGGCAAAAGATGGACATTTTTATCAAACTTTTCTAGACCGAAGCCTCTTTTTACGTGAGAAGTCTCTCTTATGTATTCAATTAAAAAAGTAAATATATATGTATGATGAACTATTTTTTGTCAAGAAATAACTTAGCAGTAACCGAGTAACTTGTTATTTATTCTATTATGGAATCATTCATCTTTTATATTAATGCTCACATAAAAGGATTAAGAAAGAAACGTTTTCATTTGTCATGACATTATTCAACTCAAAATTACTAAACTAGTTATTTTTTTTAATAATTGTAAAAGTTATAATATATTTGATATACTTTATAAACTAAATTTTAAAACTAACTCTAAGCCTAGATAATTTAACTATTTGTAATTTTGGACAAAAAAAAGGAACATCTTCATGAGTTTTAGTTAGAAATGAGATTGTGTGCTCAATAGCAGTTTTTTGACAGAACAATGTTTTTAATTATAATAAAGAAAAGAATCCCATTAGACTTATTTCTTTCTTAAACTAATAGTTTAATATTTTCCCAACCGTGTGGTCCTTCAATGTAGAAGTGTGATACCGCTGTCCCAGCTCAACAGTGTAACATCTCAAAAAATGGTTATTTTGAGATATCTATATAATCTTAGCATTAATGGTAATATTCATCCGTGAATCATAGTAACAAAATGGCATAAAATTTAAGTTAAAAAAAATATATCCCTGATATTTTATACAGTTTTGAACTGTATAGATCTTACCTCTACTGCTAAGATTACATGCATATATCGACATAACCATTTTTGAGGTGCTACACTGCATGAGGACAGCCAGCGATAGCTCTGACCTAGTATAAATTTAAATATTTCATGAACTCAATTGTATTCTAATAATTCAGTAAATACTAGTATATTATTAAAATATTTACTGGTGGACATACGATGAGTAGATGTAGGTTTTCAATTAATTTGTAAATAAATAATTATGAGGAGTGGAAATAATACAGGCCATTCGGGTGGTTTTTACACAAAACAAGTTCAGAATAAATAATATAACTTGTATTATGGGCAGAACAATATGAATAATTTACACCGTAAATCGTGATCGACATTTTTACACACATGTGTAGTTTTTGGCGATCTCTATAGGTATATAACGATAGGTATACGAAATATAATATTTAATATTAACACATTAAATTTACTATAATCACATTTCTAATTATCAAATTATCACTGTTTGATTTTTAATTTTAAAATAACACACTTCAACCGAAATAGTAAATATATAAAATAATCACTGGGTGGTGCCGCCACACCCATCTCTCTAAGAAATAACCTAAATGAAGTACTTAGTAAATTTCAAAAAAATATTAAATCATATAAAACATAAAATATTGTGGCACAATAGTTTAGTATACAGCATGTAAATAAAAATACGAACAAACATTTTAAATGATTTCCACTGTAAGTCGTACAGGATGTAGGTCACGAAGCATACCCTAATGCATCCAATGCTGTGGACAAACTCCATGTCTCAAAAATATCACGTTTCGAAGAAAAATAAAACCATGAAAGTAAACTGTAGCTGATTTATCCTACAGACAATTTAAATATGAAAAAGAGCGATTTACATTCTTACACAAGTAGGTACAAAACTACATCGTATTATAAATATTATTGTAACTTTTGTCATTTATTTTATTTATTAAAATAAAAGAACTATTAGAAAATAATTTTAAATCAGATGTTTATAATTAACAGAAAATGTGGCTCTGACTTATAATATTCTACGATCTACTCACAAGACCGATCTACTCACAAAAAGACCGCGCAGCAAAGATGAAAATCGATAAAGCCGTGAAGCATGGTATGGTTAGAAAGTTTAATCAGTTAATTAGAAAACATAATGGCTGAAAAATCTTACGTGGATTGTTGTTGTCCATAGCCGATCACGCACTTCCGTCTCAGCATGAAAAGTAAATGTGGAAGTTTAAAGCTGAGGCACACGTAAGTACAACCTAAGCTTATATCAATAACAAAATTACAGTCCACTCAGCCAGTATCATAACTTTAAAAAACATGATCGATGTCTGTTTTTGTTGAATAGATGCAGGTTCAAGAAAAAAAAAAATAAACAAAAAGGAATTAATAAATTTTTTCATCTATTATTCCTAAGATAGAACAACTAATTTACGAACATTTCAGCCATTATTATTTTTTATGATATTAAACATTAGAAATAATTGAAAAATGAAAATTTTCTTTTTCTGATTTATTGAAATTAAATATTTATCGATAATTAATAAAGAATAAAAAAAAAATGATTATGAGTTTAAATTAGTATTATTTTATTATAATTTTCATATTAATTAATATTTCCCTTTATACATATTATAATTGTATTTATTTTATTTTTTATTATTTATATTCTTTTTATTTGTTGAGAACTTTTGTAATGATTTACTTTTTTTTTTTTTTTTCAGTCCTCCTTTTTCGTGTACATAGTATGAGTGAATACTCTGAATGCTAATACTTTACGCTAATGGTATTATTAGTCTCCAATAAAAATAATAATAATAAAATAAGTAGTACCTTGTCAGGAAGTACTGTTACTAAACCAACGGTTGTGCAAGGAGGTGATTTTATCAGAATCACCCTCGACCGCCAGATTTTTACCCAATTAAGGGAACCTGGTTAATGAGGCTGGATGGATCTCGGAAAGCTCCTGAACCCACAGGGGTGACTCATGAGTTAAAAACAGAAAATAATTATCTGTCACTCCCAGATTCGAACCCGGATCCTTGTAGTTAGTAGCACAGTGCCTTACCACAGAGCTAACCACTCTCCTCTCCCCCAAAAAAAGTGTCTTTTCCATATCAGTGCTTCAATTATCGAAATTTATCATTTACTATAAATCAGCACTATATACAGAGGCTATGCCTTATATTGATTTTTTTTTAATTAGTTTATAAAATATTACGAGTAGTTTTCAATAAATAATAAATATCAGTAATTCATAAAATAGAACTTATATTTTTCTTTAATGTTTTACATTATCTGTACAAAACGCCTGATATGTTAGTCAAAACAGTGGTAGCATATTCTTATATTTGGGAAAATGAAATGAGATATAAAAAAAAATCATTAAGTTTTCCCAGAAGGTAACTGTTTGTTTTGTTTTTGTTTTTTTTTGTACCAGTATACTTCTGTGTTTGTTTTCTTTATGTACTTTTTCTTCGCCTTCAATTCATTAATTTTTTTAACCATCAAATACAGCAACAATGCTCCCTTCCAAAGCTTTGGGATTTACCTTTTAAAAAAACACAGCTAAATTCCCTAATGAATATAAAATTCGTAAACAAATTAGGAAAGTTTTCCTTATACCTCTCAATGGAATTTTTCGTTACCGAATTTTATATTCTTTTCGGTTCATTTGCTTATATCAATCCAATTTCTTGTTTTAATTTTCAGCTTTACCCTTCAGTTTAAGTAACTATTTTTCTGTTGTTTTTTTTTGTCTTGTTTTTTATCCGTGTTTATTCATTATTCTTGCATTCGTTTCCAAATGGTATAACACGCTTACTCAAGTACAGACCTCAACAAACCCTTGTTCAATTATGGAGACTCTCCAGGGAGCCAAGATAAACACCATCGCCCTTCCAAGGGCTACAAGATGTGTCTAGGACCTATGTTCACTTGGCTCAACATGATACTCCTGTTGTTGCACATATGAAAATTAATTTCCAGTGGAGTTTGTCTAGACTAAAATCTAAGTTTGACAAGATAGGGATTTTTAGTTTGTTCAAAAAAGGACAAATATTTTAATTGAATTAGAGCAGACATTATAATTCCTAAAGAAATGAGAGGTGAATAAAGAAAGTAGGTTAAACAATAGAATAATTTGAAGATTAACAATTTCAGAAATTATAAAAATGAAATTTTTTAAATGATTCAATAATTTGGAAGGTATTATGAAAATAAAAACGTTTAAGTATTAAACCAGTTTTATTTTTTATTTTATTAACCTACAAATAGAAATATAGTTGCAAATATTACTATCGTGAATAATAAAAAGAAATAGAGTTTAGAAAGAGGTAAATATTAGTTTTATATCAACGTAGAGTGATAAGTGATATTTTTATATATTAAGAGAACTTTAAAAGAATAAAAAATAGATAGGTTCTCTATGATTTAAATAAACAGTAATCGGTAAAGAAAATATATAAAGTTAAAAATTAGTGTAGTTTCATTTAGGTATGTATATTTTATAGCAAAGTATCCTATAAGGGGAAGGGATTCAGATACATTGTGCTCATTCGATTTTATGGGCTATAAACAAAAAGACAAATATTTTATTCATAAAAAAAAAATTAAACTAAAATTCTTATAATAAAGCTTCGAATTCAACCTAGTTCCTTCCACAATGTCTTCTTTCTCTGTTATACCATTACCATAGTATTTATTTTCACACTCAAATAATAATTTTTTGTTACAATAGAGGTAAATTATTGCAGATAAGTATTCAAACTATCGATATAACGACCCTTAAGATATTACAGAGTATTGAATTTCAATAAAATGATGGTATCAAGTGTATCTTTCATGGCCGGATTAAGGTTTATAATAATCGAAGCATAATGGGAATTTTTTTTAAAGCTACAAGTACGAAGATGTTTTAGGTAAAATTAGAAACTAATTTCAATGATTCTTTTAATAACCACTTTGTAATTAGCAGAAATAATACATTCACATCATTCATTCGATAAATCATTATATGATCATCATGCAATTTAGTTCATCTTAAGCTGTAAAGAAAATATCTATGTTTCAATGATAATTTCGTTTCGCTGCTTAGAAGATATCCCGCATTAAAACAACAGCCATGTGGGTGCGAGAGGAACGGTTAGAGAGTGCGGGAATCTGGCTCACACACACAGAGTGTTCCTAATCTCAAGGCCCAGAACAAACAGAGGCTTATCTCTCAAATAATTCTAACCAATGAGAGAGGACAACGCGATAAGACCGTAGATACAATAAAGACCCCTGAGATCCTTGTGAAACCCTCCAATATTTCAATCTTTTTACTCCCTGCCCTTTGTGGAATGGTGTATAACTTTCTTTTAAACGTTCCATATTCACAAGTTTGAGACTTTTAGCTAGTAACAATTTTATTAAATGAGCAAATATTATTATCTTCTTTATATCCTGCTGCAAAACTTATTAAACTGGCAAAAGATGGATATTCTTATAGAACTTTTCTTGACCAATGTCTCTTTTTACAGATATGTATTCAATTAGAAAATTAAAAATATTTGTATGATGAACTATTTTTTGTCAAGAAATAACTTAACAGTAACCGAATAACTTGTTATTTATTCTATTATGGAATCATTCATCTTTTATATTAATGCTTATTGTTGACCATCGAATCAATTTGAGATGTTCAGGAATCCGTTCAGTGAAGTAGTAATGAACACAAATAAGTGAAACGTATTTTAATCTATTTATGCCGACGTTATGGCCTAAATAACAGGCCTTCATCAGGGCAAAAAGAATTAGATAACAACAATAATATAGTGAAAAAAGGCTAACAAGATATTAAGAAAATAACAAATAAAACTATAAAAAGATAATATCATATATATAATATAATATAATATACTGTAGAAGTATATAATGTAATAAGTAATATTATATTTTGAAAAATTATAATTACTTTACAAAATCATAGAATAAAATACAATGTTTTTAATACTAATTATCTTCTTTGACGTTTGGGAATAATACGTTCCTGTATTCAGTATAATATAATTCACTGTTTGTTTTAAAAGAGGTGTACTGTTTGTTTGTAGATGTAATGATTTTAATACAAGGAGTGAATTATATTATACTAAAGAAGGAGAAACAGTATCCCCAAAACGTTTAAGAAAAGAATAAATATACTTAAAAAATATCGTATATGGATATAATAATACTAAATATTACATTATATTCCTAGAGTATTATTCGTTATCTATCATGTTATACTGTTTCTTTGGAATTATTATATTATATTTAAATTAAAATCTGTACCGCTACAACCCATGAAGGGTCAGCGGTTCAGTACTTTGTAAAGAAGAACTGTTACTAGACCAACGGTTGTGCAAGGAGGTGATTCGGTCAGAATCACACTCGACCGCCAGATTTTTAAACAATTAAGGGTACCCAATTTAAGAGGCGGGGTGACCCAGGAGAGCTCCAAGAACTCACAGGAGTTGACTTACGGCTACAGTGAAACAGAAAACAATTTTTTGCCCTTCCGAATTTATCCCGTGGCCACTGCACTCCCATTACATTATATATTTTATTATATTATATATTAGTTATTTTCTTAATAATTTGTTATACTGTTTTTCACTATATTGTGATTGTTATATCCCCAATTCGTTCAATATATTATAGTTGTTATATCTCTGTTTGTTATCTATGTCATGCTGCTGAGAACAGCCCACCAGTGTTGGGTAAGCCGAAAATGCAGAGGAAGGAAATAGTAGATGTTTACCTAGGTGAATGGTGAATTGTTCAACAAACAATGAAAAATCTAAACTTTAATTTTTTTTTTTAATAATATATCTTTTAGTTGCATAAGGTAACTATTTCTAGAATTGAATAGCATAAGAACAATGAAAAATATCCATTTATGAACAAATTGCCATATTCAAACCGAAGAATAATATGTAATGTAAGACATAGTGAGTGTTTATGGACTTTAAAATGATAGTGCAGTCAAAATATCGAATTAACGACTTATCCTTACTTTTTGATATTGGGAAAGAACACCACAAAAAGGCCGGTTATGAACAACGTCAGCCTTTAACAATAACTTTGTTTAAAGAGATAAATGGGCAGGCGACCCTAGAGCAAGGAGGCTCTAGTGATTATAATAAAGAGGCGAGCGATAACGACACGAAATTATAAAACCTATTCATTCAGAGATAAAGGCTTGTTAACGATTATCGCATTATTTCTACAGAATAAACTATAAAAACGACATAAAACTTTCATGTAACATAAGAACCACTCTGTGGGCTGTAAAATTTATAACACAACTAAACATTAGTAGTTAATGCCTAAAGTATTATCGTAAAACTTAGCATAATTGTTTCTCTTGGATGATTATTTTTTATTCTCACATTCAGTTTTATAATACTAATATGTTTTACATTACACGGTAATATTCTTAATCAAATGTTTAAAATACCAATATTAAGAACTTAACTACAATTATATTCTCTTGATATTTTTTTTATCACGTATCGGCCACTAAGGAGCACGTTGATATCAATGGTTAGGCTTCTTTGAGTCTTGATTTTCTTTCTTCCCATTGCAGTTTCATGATCCTTTTCTTTCTTCGGACCACTTCGTACCCCTTTTTTTCCTCTTCCAATATTGGTGAGATGTTTCATCATGTCTTCCTCATGTTTTGAGATGTTTTCCTATATGTATCTCTATCTAGACAGTCGGTATCAGAAATTTTAAGTCTCTTTAATTCCTCTCTCATTTGCCTCGCGTATCCTCCCATATTTTTGCAGCTCAAATTTTTTTAAAAGATCATGTTCAATCTTTCCTCCTTCATCCTCTTCATGTGCCCATAGAACATTAGCCTTCTGATTATCATCTCGGTTTCCAGTTGATTTTTCTGTAAATCTCTTCGTAAGATCTTAGCCTGTAACCTTCTTGTGTTTCTCTGAACCCATAGATTTTTTTTTAAGATCCTCCTTTCTATTTTTAGCAGATTTTCCAAGTTGGGTAAGCATGTTGTCTCCACCCCGGATAAAATCACAGGCCTTATCACAACGTTGTAATGGTTTAACTTTACATTGGAGGAGAGGTTCTTCTTATTGTAAATTTTAGCTTTTTGAAAGCTAAAATTTTATAATTTGGTGGTTTTCTCTCGGATGGTCTCTTTCTCAGAAGCGTTGTGACAAATTATTTCCCCAATTTACTTCAGTAGTCATGAGCTCTGTTTTTCATATGATATTTGTTGGCCAGCTTTTTCTGCTATTATTTGTAGGGTATTTATTTGACTAATAGTATCTTCCTCTGATTCTGCCAACAGTGCGAGATCGTCGGCAAATGTCAAACAACTCACTTTTACACGATTGTTTTTGTTCCCTACTGTGGATCCTGAGTTATTTTTTTTCCGGAATTCCTTCGTGATTTTATCCAGGACTATGTTGATATTTTATTAATTAATAATGTTTCAATTGTAAAATACTTTTTTTAATTAAGACAGGATATTAATGGATAGGTATAACAATTAAAGTTGCCCCAAAAGTTCATGCATGGATCAATGAAAAATAGTCCAGAACAGGCTAAGGAAGAGTATGACACAAGAAGGGATTGCACTGAATTCTAACATTTGTAACTCCTTTTATCCAATATTTCAATCATTGACTATAATTTTATCTGGTTTTTTTTTTTAATATAATTTCTTCATCAAATAAACACTTTGAAAAAAAAAAGTTGATTTTCAATAAGCCGCTCACTATCATAAAATTGTCAGAAGACAGACGAAATTATCTTCAATCCCTGGAAAATCAAGCCGGATACGAATCTAAGCCTTGTCATATACATCTGAACAAACGAGTTACAGCATGAACATTATCGCAAATTATTGAGAAACCAAATTGCCTATGAGAATTTGGATTCTTTAAAACTTTTTAAGGAAATGCTAGCACGTTTTTCTCATTAAACAAAATTCTTACAAATCACATGTAAACTATCTATGGATAAATTAATGTAAATTATTAACATCATATTTATTAATTATTATTTTTTTTTGCCTTTACAGCCTGTAGACTGAACCAGCCTCTTTCGCATCTTTGTTGATTCTATCTATCCATCTGGTTTTTTGGTGAACCATGTAATCTCTTACCGATTATACTGGCATTCATAGTTGTGTAGAGGCATCCTGATGGATTGCTTTGAGCCACATGTCCCGCCCATCTTAACCTCCTTGTCTTCATGTCTTGAGATATTAATTGACCAATCCCTGTAAGAAGTTCATTGCTAGTTCTTCTCTTCCATGTGCCACGGCTCTGATCCGAGATCGCTCCTGTAATTTTACTGAAGACTTTTCGTACAAATCTCTCCCTTGTGCTTTCTAGGGTACCTGTTAGAGTCTAGGTATGTCTGCTGGCTTTATCATGGCATTGTACACCCTTGACAAAGTGGAGAAGGTTTTACTCTGGTCGCGCTTGTCATAAGCTGGTCTAACTCAGATCTCTTCATTTATTGAAGTTAGTGTCAAGTATTTCAGACTCTCTATATTTCGAAACGATTTTCAATTCAAGCCGACCATGTCGGTAGAGTGGATTTTATGTATGTAGATATATCTTTATATATGTATAATTAGTTATTAATTAAATAAGAATAAAAAAAAATAAAATATAGCTTTAGCTCCCATCAACTTTTACCGGTGTCTTTAACAGTAGAATTTCCTCTTTAGCTTCTGAATTTTCCCGGCCATTGAGTTATAGATTAACACTTTCTGTACTATCAGAATGTTGTGTCCAATAATTGAACAGATGAGTTTCTATGATGATTAATTCGTTAAAGCAATGATACCAGATCTAATTCTTAAAATAAATTAATGGTTATCTTAGTATAAAATACATACTAGTGTGAAATACATCTATACAAATCAAAACACACAAGATCCTGTTTCCATAACTAATTCATACAAACAGGGGACCTGAATAATGAAGACTGTGATGCTTAGACCCTAATATCAAAACGAAAAGGGGGAAAAAATGCAAAATTTTGGATTCAATGAAAATTCACCTCGAGACAAACCTTGTTTTCTCGGCAATGGTAAAATCAGCCGCCGTGAAAACCATTGAAGTATAATGCCCAATCAAAAATTCACAAAAGGAGCCTTTCCAGTGTGCCCCGGCCACGTCATCAGCCTTCTACCGCATCATCAGTTCACATTTCATCACGTTCTTTGTTCATCGTTTTTGTTATTAAACTGTGTAGTCTGCGATCAAAGCCCATCTTTCTCCTAGGACTTCAAATATTTCATATGCGAAAGGTAAATCTAGAAATAAGGCATCCTCCATATTGGTTAATGACGGTGAAATAATATATGAGATATTTTTATTTTTCATTTATCACGTATTTCTACGTTAGTGAACAGCGTGAAATTTATAGAAAAGTAAAAATAAAGAATTAATATTTTTTTAACAGTACAAAAGATAATGATACTTACTACATACAGATTTGACACGACTGCCACTTCGGCGCCCATATCCGGAAGACATTCATCCCTTGATCTGCGATCTTAATCCTCTATAATTAGGTCTGAGAACTCATTGCATCATATATATATATACTTGTCTTTCATTTTGATGCTGATTTTTATAATCCATTTCCACTTATTAATCCTATGATTTAATACAAAAAATATTTGTAACTGGCTGCGACGAACCTACATTATTTATTTTTAATGGTCCACTGTATGTTCATTTCTTAATGAAGGGGGGGGGGGTTACCTACAGGTAAACAATCTATTTTAACCATGATATGGGGCCAAATTTTCATTTCGTGTAATTCGGGACGACTGCAAAACAAAAGTCTTTCGTCTCTCAGTCTGTTTCGAAGACAGCGAAAACAGCATTTTTGACGCATTTTTACGCATAGATCACCACATGCCACTAAATCACGCACACTTGTAATAAGGTTCGATAAAATGTGTGTCAATGTATTCATTCGAAAACAATTTTTCTATGTGTATTGCCAATAAACAATAACTACAAACCACAGCATTGAATAACATATCCTTGTGTTATTGCTAATTATATAAAGCATTGCCCAAATTACAAATACAGCCACAGAAAACCACAATTTTCATTCACTTCATATTCAAAGTGATAGATAATAAAGACCATAAATTTTTAAAAAATTTACACTGCCTTTTTAATCCTAAACTTGTTTTATTTTTTAATTAAAAAAAACACATTCAATAAAATGGACCAATTCACAAATTTTAAAAATACAGGGTGATATTATTGTTCTTTAAGTAACTCTATATACTCTGCAAAAAAAAAAAATTGATGCCTCCATCAAAATACTTAATTCGCTCCTCAACTGACCAGGATAGCTCTGAACTAAAAAAAAAAAATAACCATAATATCTTAGTACTAAAATAGTTTGTGGGGCCACTTAATAAAATATTAGCCCTTTAACATGTTGTTATTTAATTTTTTTCTTAATTATACTGATTAATACATATTGGTCCAACATCAAAGTATAGTATCCGAAAATTTTGTTGCAACACTCCTTTCTATTCAATTTGTAATGTTGAAAATACCAAACTGAAAATATGACATTACACATAAAAAAGAAAATCAAAATCAAAATTAGAAATTAGCTGCAACCTAAGGGGGATACGGAACCATAATTTAAACAAAATTCTCTTGGAAATATTCAGATTTCCCCCATTTGGCATTGCACCAACGATATATTGTTTTATTTGTAAATTATTTATTGGCATTTAACTTAAAAATCATTTTCCTTACCGCAAGTACAATGTGTACCGGTTCCTTTATGCTGAATTTCGTCCAATTAAGGAATTCAACTTTTTTTCATTTCGTTATCTATATTGTTTTATATAACGTTTATATATGTTTTATATGTACGTTATACACAAATGTTTTATATAAGGATTCTATATGTTCAAAGGCTGGATTAATTAAAGAATTAAAATTTGCGTAAACCGTTCATTGGACATGCTCTCAGCTGACTCCTAACCACAGACCACCCCTGAATTGATATTAGGCCGACCCGGTATTGACAATGCGGTCAGGTCTGGAACACTGTCAGCCATGGAAGCCTGGCTATCTCCTCATTAAAAGCTATCGGCTCTGCTCTACCGGAATAATTGATACTTTACGATTCAGCCCACGTCTTGGTTCGTATTCTATCACAGCTCGTAATTCTGGTCGCACTGTCCTCTTTTTTTCCTCTGAAAAACCTTTGTTTTTGGGAGTGCTCTAGTTATCTTCCTATAGGAACTGATGCAGTTGGTTAATTTTTATTAAATTGTAACAAAGATAATAAAGGTTCATTTATTTTGGAAACGAATGGCCAAAACAATATCTCTGATGATGATAAAAATTATTAAACTTGTGAACGCAAGTAAGGCAAAACAAATCTCAAAAACGAAGAGAGAAGAGAGAATAACACTTCATTAAAAATGTTGTGTTGGCCAACTTCATTGGATTGCCTTATACACAGCATACTTATGAATAGCGAAGCAAACTTTTTTTTAATCCTATTAATATAAATAGTCTCAGCATATTTTTTTTTTTTTTAAATTGTCACATTATAAAAATTTCAACATTATGTATTAAAGTTGTATACCTGATTTATTTTTTTCTTTATTATTTATTATTCCTCCCCTTACACATTTTAATTTGTTTCTAATTTTTTATTGTTCTTTAAATTTGTTTAATTTTTCAATTATTTCAACTCTCAAAATTTTCTACCTTTTTTTCCATCACACATAAAAGTAAATTTAAGTTAAAAGTATGAAAATTTCAAATATAGTAAAAAAAAATATATACATATATATGGGTCGTCCCCATTTACATTCTATTAATATTTCAATAAAAACACTCTAACACATACGTACAAAGATTAAAATGAAATAAATAAATATATAAAGCTAAAAGTGATAAATATTTCATACAATTTTTTAACTTTCACTTACCTACTATATGAAATAACAAGAGAAAGTATTTGGATCGTAAAAAGTAGAGCAGCTTTAAAGATTTTGATTAAACTCATAATTTCAGCGAACAATGAAATGTCGTTTAATATTAACTAGATCTTATCACTCTTAAAAAAAATCATAGAACTGACTAAAATTTACTAATATGTGCATAAAGGGGGTCCAAACTTTCCTTCTTATAACTAAGTTTCGTATAAATAATTACATACACATAATTCAGGGGTTTTTGCAGGGGATTGAGAAATTCTTCGCATAACTGAATGTATCGTATAAGTGAGACTTCACTGTATTAAAATACTCTGACAGGCCTTAAATTACAATTTGTTCAAAAATCGTTATCTAAAGCATCTTTAATTTTTTTTTAACAAATAAACAATTTTTATCATTAGTAATAATAAGTAATGCATAAATATAAAATATTAAAGAATTTAATGCATCGCTAAAGGAGAAAGAATGAAAAATTGGAACATCCCATTCGAATGGAAAAGCCGAAACCGCACAATTTTTCACGATTTTACGGCTTCATTATCGTTTGTCAAACTGTTGTATCCCTAGCAGGAATACAAATGTTTTACTGCAACACCAACTAAAATACAATTTTTTTTAAAAGTTAAAATTGTATCCAAGATTTTCGTCTTATCTGGTCATTCTTTTATGAAATAGTGATAACTTCAAAACGATCCTACCAATTTGCAGAAAACTTGGGGATGTATACAGGATGGTAAATGTTGTATAATGCGCGATAATATAATTTTTTACTTACTACTGAATAGTAACTGGGGCGAAGCATTGGGGGAGAGGGGTAGGAGATCGATAGATTATTTTTTGGGGGGCTTTATACATTTTCCTACAAAAGATATGGTTATTGTATTACAAAGAGTTTGAGTAAAATAAGCTATTTCTTAAAAACTGGTGTTGAAAACTAGCTCAAACGTTTCTTATTGGTCAACAAAATTACATTAGTAGATAATTAACTTAAGCACTACTGAAGTAAATCAGTATATGACACAAACGACATTAAACGGTTTGGGGGGGAGGGGAAGGGGAGAATTATAAAAAGTTTAGTTACCCTAAAGATTTCTATGAACGAACATATACATGTTTCATAAAGGCTTCCTGGAGGATTCTTTGCTAAATGATCAACACTGATCATCAAAATTATATTGTGAAATGTTTATAAAATTTAGTTCATATGGTTCAGGATAAAAAATAATGTGAATAAATTAATCTACTTCCCTCCTATATAGCTTTATTACGCTAATATTTTTTTTTATTTTTGCAATATTCTGCTATTTTTTTTTTATTTCCCTCACTTTTTTTTTTTTTATTCACTTCTATATTTAATAACCCTCATTTTTATCTCCTAGTATATTCTCACATTGTAGTTTTGTTGTTGCGTTACCATGTTTTATTGCTAAACGATTCAATATTTTTTTAGCTTTAGTTTAAGCTGAACTATCCACTTTTTCTATATTTAATCATAAATTACCAATAACCTGAAGATAACTAAATATTTACAATACAAACTACATGAATAGTTAAAAATATAAAATATTCGATCTACTTTTCACTTTTAAAATAAGTTTGATCAGTTTTACTCTTGATATTTCCTATTCATTTTTAGATTTAGAAAAAAAAATAGCTCAATAGCTTTTTTGATTATTGGTTTTCTCCTCCATGTTTTCATTATAAATATAAACGAACAATCAGAAAGGAAAATCATAACCATGAATAACTAAGATTCAATGATAGGCTTGCGATTCAATCTACCACTTATCGTACACGAAATATGTGTCATTAAAACACAAAGAACTCGTAATCTTTACTGAACCAACAGCACGTGCCGCCTTTAAACGATAAGCAACCGTGCCACTAAGTCTTGAGAGTGATTGTGAAGTGTATATAATTCCTTCATAACTTATATACCACACATACATTACACTTACAGACAGCATTCATATTGAAATGGAGATATGATTATTTAAAAATTGAAAATTTGATAGATTTTAAATTACATGTTAATTATACAAAGAAAATAATTTATATACATTTTAACGTGTGTTGTTTTAATGGTTGTTTGATATGGACATTTATTACAATTTAGTTTTTGCTATTATTTATAATATTAATTTTTCTCCTGTACCTCAAATTGATAAAAATAGTGATAATTAAGGATATCATGGTTTGTTTTTTCCCAAATAGTACACCTACATAAAAAAATACAATTATTTGAATTAAAGTTTTATCATACGTAATTAATTATTTTTTATTTGTTATCTAAAATGATTCTAAAAATTATAAATATTTTTCGTCTATTGGCATGGTATGGTATTGTTGCGTATCGAACAACTTTCTAGAGTGAACTTTAGTGTCAACTATTAAAAAAAAATTTAATACAATTTCATAATTTTACTCACCTAGCAATGCGAAATTTTTTTGTGGAGTGGGGAGGGTTAAGATTTTTTTTTTTACTTGCTCGATAACAAAATTTCATTATTCAAAATAATGAACCAAGACAAACTTTGAATTTGTCATATCGCTGCACGGGAAGAATAATGATACAACAGTAAAATTTAGTAAGTTTACTTTATAGTGTTAGCAGGCCCAAAAGTCCATTTACTAGATGATTTTAAATCAAATTTATTTTACTTACAAATTTACCACGGGGCGATTTACAAATATCTAGTAAAAGCGTTTTTGAGCCCGTCAAAATAATAAAGTCAAAGTCGCTATGTTTTACAGTTGTATCCTTCCGCAGCAGCGGTATTTAATCAATAATATTTTTTCAACAGTAAATAAACAACTACCTATAAATTTATATCAACATAATCTTCAAATACTATTAGTTTTATCAGTAAAAATATGATTAAAACGCCACAATATAAACGATCAGACAAACCAAAACTTCCTTATTATGTGGCGACATCATGTCTAATAGGTTTTCATTTTTAGGTGTTGTATTTCATTTTAGAAGCTGACTAATTTATTGAATTTATTTATTTGGTATTTATTGAATACCTTACAAATTTTTATTTGCATTTTCTTAGACAGCCCTTTGGCACAATGCCTTCCATCACTAGATACTGAGAGAAAACCAAGAATTTCTATTTTCTTTAAATATGAATACAAAATATTCACAGTTGATGGAGTGGGAAATCGTCACACCTTAGAACCTACAGTATGTAACAGTTTCCGTCCAACTAAGGAATACAGGAATATATGGATGTACAACAATCCATTCCTGTCCCAATTTTTCAGCATCTAAGGGCAGCAAATAAAATGACCAAATATTATGAAAGTAGACTTAAAGTGAAAAGAATATTTTATTATAGAAAACTAGGAGAAAAAATGGATTAATTCTGGAATTTCGGACCAGCAAAGAATTGCTACCAGCAGAGAAAACAGGAGACAGGCTGTTGGGCAGGCCAAGAGCCCAAAAGGAGAAAAAAGGCAGTTATCTCACCCCAATTTTTGATTACTTTAATGAAAACTATGTATAATTAATAGTCAAAATTCATGAGTCTGCCAAGTATAGGTAGGGGGAATAAAAAATGGCGGCTGTTTCAAAGCTATAAAAAACACAAATTTTTCATTCGGAGCTCTATATCTTAAAAAGTAGGAACAACACAAGAAAACCTAACAGAACGTCATTTAAAGAAGAGTAAATTTGCTAAAATATGAGCCCTAATAGAGTTATTTACGTTAAATAGTTTTACTTTTTAAAAAGTAGTTGTACATCAATAGTTAGTGAATTTATTTTGAAAAATTTATATCTCAAAAACCAATTAACGTACAGATGTCTATTAGCACTCAAATTAAAGCTAGTTTAATGAGCAATAAAGTAGTTTATGATGTTTATCTTCTTAGGAGTAATATTTTACATGAAATTTGCTAAAATAAATTGATTTATAGTTGTTCGGACAAATTTTCATTTACCAAATTTATATTCATATGTGAATTTCATAAAAACTACTACCCCTACGAAGATAAGTGTCATAGGCTACTTTATAGTAAGTTAAATTTCCTTTATTTTAAGTGTTGACAGACATATGTGCGCCTAACGAATTTAGAGATATATTTTTTCAAAAATCTAAAATTTTATACGAACAACTAGAAATTAACATTTTGTGAGTTTATTTTGCCAAATATCATAAAAACTACTACTCCTACAAACATAAACATAATTAACTATTTTGTAGTAAATTTAACTAGCGCTGGCAGACATTACTACGTCCAATGGTTTCTGAAATAAAGTTTTTCAGAAATCAAATTTATTGTCCGAACAACTATAAATCAATTTATTTCAGCAAATATCATGAGAACTACTATTCCTACGAAGGTAAAGGTCATAAACCTCTTTATAGTCCATTAAACTAGCTTTAATTTGAGTGCTAATAGACATCTGTACGTCACATAGTTCCTGAGATATAGATTTCTCAAAATAAATTAATTACTAATCATTCAGTAGATTTTTAAGAAATTTTGCTTTTTAAAAAGCTATATCTCGAGATATATTCGACTTAAATAGCTGTTTTAGGGTTAATATTTCAGCAAATTTACTCTTCTTTAAATAATGTTCTCTTAGATTTTTTAGTGTTGTTGGTAGTTTTTAAGATATTGAGCTCCGAATGAAAAAGCAATGTTTTTTAATGTTTTGAAACAACCGCCATTTTTAATCCCCTTACCTATACTTGGTAGACTAATCAATTTTGACTAGTAACTATACATAGTTTTATTGAAGTAATCAAAAATTGGGGTGAGATAACTGCCTTTTTTTCTTTCCGGCTCTTGTACTAATTACTTCATATGTCAATTGCACCGTTAAGAAGAAAAGAAATAAAACAAGACATAGGTATTTAAATACTTCAAGTTCAATGCGAGCAGAAATAAAACCTTTTTGGAATTCGATAATACATAACAATAATACATTTCGTCGTTCATGATAAATTTGTTACACATCATTTTGCAAAAGCAAAAGAACGGACTCTAAACTAGACGCTCACGTATCAAATTAATGGAAGACTATAAGGCTACATTTGTTCGTTTATAGCCTGCGGCAGAGATGAAGCAGTAAAAGCACACCCTCCCTACACCCCTCCTCCCCCTCCCCCATCTGGAAGAGAATAAATCGGAGCATGATTGGATTGATGACGACCCCCACTAACTATGAGGGATGGCGGTGGATCCCGAAATACTGTCGTACGTGACGGCTTACACTCCTGGTTAGCGAGCTTAGTTCAAGCTTTGGGCAGCACCTCTCCTATTTCTGGAGCGGTGAGATATTGTATTATCCGGCCTCGTTTATTGTATAGCAGCCCAGAATTTCATTGGCTCGACAATCGTGCCAAGGCTACCAAAAACTAGAAAAATCAAAGACCTTTATAATGCCTTTGTACCAACTATAACAAGTACATGTAGCTAGTTAAAGTACCTCGATTATTTTTTTTCAGTCCGGATAATGAGTAAAAGAGCGTCATTTCATTTACTTGCCGATGCACAAGTCCATGCATTTATTATCATTTGGGTTTAAAGAAAGTACACTTATGCGTGTCTAGAACCTTTTTTATAGCGTTCGAAAAATTAGCATTTCAACTAGGGGGTTGCATGAACCAACTCTACTTCAAAGGTAGGCTGAAGCTAAATATGTAACGCCCACAAAAGGAAGGTATGCGATAAGGTTTATATGAATGTCCAACACTGCAATCTTAACTGAAACATAAGGCAGCCAGTGGTTGGTTAATACCCTCCCTCCTGCTTCTCTGCCTAGCCTCTGAAAGGTACTTAAGAATCACCTTTTTGGCTTCACTTTTTCTTCTTACCCCCTCCAATATACCTCTTCCCCCAAGAAACACTATACAAAACAAATAACCACCGTAATTGTTAAAGATTCCATAATATTATCCTTAAAACAGATCCAAATATTTGTCATTTGTCGTAAACGAAAGACTTGTTCGCATGGTAAACAAAGAAATAACAAATGTTGGTATTCACAAGCTTGTGGGTTTCAAAGAGTCAATCATTGTGGACGTTGTACTCGTGTCGGCTATTACTTTCATTTTTTAAAAGTTTTATTACAAAAAAAGAACAAATAAACTGGATAGTAAGTAGTAAATGATCCAAATTCAACTAGAAAAATTTAATTTAAATGAACCTACCTATTAATCTACACGCTTGCGCATCTCCAAAGAATTCGCTATAGCTTGATTTTTAAAAGCATAATTTATGTTATAAACATTATTTTTAATAATAACTGATTAACAATTAACTAATTTAAATTATCTTGAGATTTTATTTCTAGATCGTAAATTTCGTTTGTTAGTAAAATCATTATAATAACTATGATTTTTTCATTAAACTTTCAAATTAATCACCAAGATTATTCCTAATAATCTCTTAAAACTAATAAGAATTCACATCAGAACTTCTCTATGAACGATTAGCAGTTGTAGGAACAATCAGTTCTCATATGAACGCTAACTCGCTGCCGACAAACGTTCTCTCCAGTAGATTGGTTCGATCAGTGTGTGATTAGAAGGTTGTCGGAAAACTGCACACACACATGCTTACAGACACATTTAAAACAATTCTGTATATTCTGTATTGCTATTAGTATATTTCCTGACGACCCACCCTCTATTGAAGTTGTATGTAATTGTTTTATAGCCCTGTTTCCAATTATTCAGTAAGAATAGAAGGGTATTAATCAGAAACGGCAAGGGTCACGAACAATTTCAATTAACGAGAGCCCATCTAAGGAACTATTAATCTAAAGATGAGGTTCATAAGAATAGTAGACATTATTTCTGAAGTATGCTAATAGCAGAGACAAATCGCTTCAGCTGTCGCGAACCTCATTATGTAGTTTCACTAGCCCCTTCAATTACAATTCTTTTAGAGCAAAGTTCTAAACCTATATTCTGTCAAAAAAGATATTGTTATTGATATATCCTCTTCTCGGTAACCAGAAAAACAAAAAACAAAATTAATTTTTCTTTTTGGTTAAGATAAATATTATTTAGGAACAAAATAGGCACGGTTTCTTTTGCATTGATATATGTTTGAAGAGTATCGTTTGTATACAGAAAAAAAAAAATATATATATACAAGTTACTATTTAAAATAAAACCCTTAACATCCAGCACTGCACCTTCGTTTGGATAAGTCTTTTTTTGTGTTTCCTCAATTTATTTCAGTGGTCATAGGTTACTGAAAAAATATTTAAATAAACAAAAAAAAATTTTTTTAATGGCTAACACATGGTATTTTGTTTCTCCACAAAACATATTACGTCGTCTTAACCACTCTGAAACTATTAAAATTATTGAATTTTGTAAAAAAAAATGTATGTTCAGGTCGTTTAAAAATTACTAGATTAATAGAAAACTTTATGAAAACAAATATTTCAATTAGATATTTGAAATTCCTCTCTCCTCTATTTTTTGAATTTGGTGTTTGAAAATTAGGAATAAATGAAAATAGCACAAGAGGCATGAGTTTTACAGTAGGTCCCTCACCCAATTCCTTTTCATCGATAGACGGATTTGGGATTCACTATATCTTGTGTAGCTGTGAGTGTTGTGATTATTAAAATATTAAAATGTTAAGGAAGCTACTCACCACTGACCATTTTAAAAATAATTTATTTATATTTTCTTTCATTAATTTACTTATTCCATTTCTACCCCTAACGTCATTGGTGAAATAAACTGTAATGATTTTTAGAAAATGCATTAATTTTTTACTTTCTTTTCGTTGTCCTGGAGGATTCTTCCGTTCTCGCTTCCATCATTAAATAGCATTCTAGTCCTCGCATTATTCAAATGTGGGAGAACTCGCAGTGTCTGATTTAGAGGCGGATCAGGACAACTTCTTCTCTTGACTCACCTTGATCTTCGGATTGGTGTTTTCTAGCAAATGCATTCATTTTTTTATTTCCAGTAACTTTGCACCACTCATTCTTCAGGTTTCTAGGGAAAAGGATGTAAATTGATGAGTCTAGAGATCACCTTTATATTCCTTAATTGTGGAGCTTCTTGTTACGAGCATCAGCCCTCTCGTTGCCATCTATACTACAATGTAAGGATATGAAGATCATTGATGCACTGTCCTGGAAGAAATACAGTAAATAATGGATTTCCTCTATTACAGGGTGTATATTCTCTCTATCAAGAACACTGGAATCCCGAACAATCTCTAAAAATACTGCGCTAATGGTGTAGAGTGCCATTATGAAACCATTTCAGACATACTGATGTGAGGTGTGTGTTCTAATAGGCACCATAATAAGAAAAATAGGAAATTTGAAAGGAATGTCCGTACAATTACCGAAGTGATCAGGGATCAAAGCCTTAACACACAGAGGAAAAGAACAGTAATGTGCCTCCAGAGATTTTTCTATCAGTATCACAAGACATAAAGGCGAGCAGGTTACGTTGGGTAGGGGATGGGAGGGAGGGGATGGCTCGAAGCTATCCAGCAGGACGCCTATACACAACAATTAATGCCCTTATGGTTGGCAAGAGACCGCGTTGGTGGCGACAAACCAGATAGATAGACAAAATTAACAAATATGCAAAAAAGCTGCATTCAGCAAACTGGAAAGCAGTAGCCCAAGACAGGCAGGTGTGGAAGAGGTAAAAGCGGCCAAAGATATACAATGTTACGAAGAGGAAAGAGACAAAAAATACATAGGATTGGAGGAAGTATAACACCCGGACTATCTAGGAAGGATTCCTAGTTATAGGAAGAAGTCCGGGTGGCAGACAATAATGTGGTCACAACTGTTGTCAATAACGTTTTCTGTTACCAACTGAGTTGGTTCTTCTAAAAAAAAAAAATAGGATGTTCACTTGTTGGTTTTGAAATTTTTTTGTAGGACACTCACAGGATCTAATATAATTATCGTTGTTTCACATTGTGTTTATATTCCTTATTGTGTTAGTTTAAGAAAAGTATAAATTGAAAAAATAACGTATGTTAAATGTAGTTCTGAGGGAGGCGAGGAAACAACACACCAAAAGTTTTGTTTAACGTAGGTATAACTTCATCCTGTTCAGCCATGATTGTTGTATACACAAACGACAATAGAACCTCCATTTTTATTCCATTGAAAAAATATTTCCTGGATATTGCCAAACCGAAAAAGCAATGTTATCATAGTCTTCACTTTTTTTTAAATGGGATTCAGCAGTATTTTGAAAGCGGAAAAGTCCAGTGTAGGTTGAGCTCGAGTGCTGAGTGGCTCACCTGAAAAACGGGAGAGGCTGAGTAAATAGTACTTCAACTGCTTTGGCTGTTTTCTTTTGTCCCGCTTTGTACCCTCCATTTGTCACAGTGTTTGCTCCATCGTGTTTAGGCAATTTTTTATTCTGATATTGTTAGATAAATCATTCATGCTCGGTTTTTTTTCCTTTGGAAATTGAATGTAAAAAATTAATTATATTCTTATATTATAAAACAAATGACCTTGATTTGAAATAAGTTAAAATTAAGTTTTAATATACTCATTTACATTGCATCCTCTGTAGTTTGATTAAAAATTATAATATGGCCTTTGAAATATATTAAACTTCATTTTTTGTTTTTAGTTGTTTAAAAACATTATAAAGGTTTTCTGGGGTATTTGAAAGTGACATTCCATCGAAATGCCAAAGCACTTAACATTGACGCATTGCTTGAAGTACAGATAAGAGCGTGTACCGAAATATTTAAATGTTCCTTCTTTTTTTTTTTTTTTTTGGAAAAGGAAATTTGATTGCCTTAGCTCAGTAAATAAATATATTGGTAGAAGCGAACATTTTAGAAAGGTGCAAAAACAAATTAAATTAATGAAATTTTATCTGCAGTTTTCATTTCTAATGTTGATAACATGAAAATATAAGAAAAATTATAGTGAGGATTAGAAATTATTTTAATTTTAATCACTAAATTTTGAATCTTTTATTTATTTTTTTTTTTTTTGGAAAAAATAAAGTCTTGAGAAAACTTTGAACTCCCCTTACCCATAGCTCCGTAAAAATTGCTATTCTATTTTTCACGAGTTGCAGAGTAGATTTATTTTGTTGCTAAAAAAACTTTAACAAAATCGGAAGTTGGGCAGGTTATGAGGAATATCAGTAAATGATTTTTCTTTTTTTTCCCTATATTCTACCAGATAAAAAGTTTGTTAATTGGGTTTAGTATCTAATACGATTTGATGTTCACAGAGACAAAGTTCTTTTGTCCAATTTGTACATCACAACACCCCTGATGAATGTCGAAACGTCGGGAAATAATAGTTAATAACCAATAAACAGTTGAAAACTTAGATTAGTTCTTTTAGGCCATAGCCATGACCATCTCTTATACATATTATATTTTATTTTAATGAAAACATTCTTTAAAGAAAAATTATATAAAAATAAAACAAAATACATAAATTTAAAAAAAAAATGTTTAGAGACTAGCTTTCTATTACAATAACTCGACTAAGATATATTATTTTGATTTAAATAACATTAGGTGTATATAAGTGCTTGTCTCTATATTTTATATTTGTATATATCTCTATATTTTATATTTTATATATCTCTATATTTTATGTTTATATTACTATATATTTGTCTCTATATTTTAAATTTAAAGTAAAATAAAGGAGTAGTCACGGACATTATAACACTGAAATAATTTAAAATGAATCCCGTTTGCAGCTTTACCTGTCTCAATACCTCAATATATTAAAAAAATAAATAAATAAGGAAGATAACAACATTTTTTTTAAATATAGATAAAACCATTCAGTGGTTATATAATGCCTACAATGGGATATTACTATAAATGATCAGAGGTCATTCTTATAAATAATGGTAATGGGCGCAGCCTCCACTGATAAGCCCACTCATAGCCCTGGTTAAAGATAACTTATATAAAATACTTATATAAAAGGTATCAAAGACAGAAGAAATTATAGTCAAATTACTACGTTAACTTCATTGCCTATTTCAGGTTATATTTAAGCTTGTTATTCCATTTTAAATTTAACGACTTTTAACTACCGGATTATAAGAAATTATCAACGGAATAGGGAATATATTTAGGATTAAATCAGACCCAGGTATTATCGAAGTGGGTTACTTTGCTCCTTATAGTACTACAAGAGCTTGGTGGAATAAAAATAAGCTACTGAGCCGCAATTTTTAATTGATAATGAAAACAATGTATAATTACTTGCTAAATTTGATGAGTTTACCAAGTATAGTTAGGGAGAATACAAAATGTTGGCTAGTCATAAGTGTTAAAATTTTTTTTATCATTTCAACTTCCATATCTGTGTTGTAGGTAACACTAGAAAATCTAATATAAAATCATTTAAAGTAGATTAAATTTGCTAAAATATAAGCCCCAGTAGAGTTATGTATGCCGAACGTCTAGTACAAGAACCCAAGAGAAGGAAAAAGTCAGTAATTTTATCCCAATTTTTTACTTCAATAAAAACTATGTATGATTAATAAACAAAAGTTGAGTTTGCCATGTATAATTAGGGGTAATAAAAATTTGTAGCTGTTTCAAAACGTTAAAAAAAAATGCCAACACTAGAAAACCTAATGGAAAGTAATTTAAAGTAGAGTAAATTTGTATGAGTTCCAGTACAGCTGTTTAAGTTCAATAGTTCCCTAGATTCAGTTATTAAAAATTTGATCGAGTCTGGCACCCGGGACTGCTTTACAAAGTCCGTAAATTCCTACCTCCTACATATTTTCTCATCATCCGTTCCTTTCTTACTGATAGATTATTCCAAGTAAACCACAATAGTTCCAATTCATCCCTCTATTTTCAATCCGCTGGTGTTCCTCAAGGTAGCATCCTCGGTCCCATCCTCTACACCGTCTATACAGCTGACATTCCAACAACTCCTAACACTATCCTTACCACGTATGCTGATGACGCATGTGTTAGTAATAACCCTCACAGTTAGTAATAACCCTTGGATTGCATCCCAAACTCTCCAGTCCCATATCACAACCCTCGAAGATTGGTGTCGAAATTAGAGGATAAAAATAAATCCCAACAAATCACATTTACTCACCATCGTAAACCGGCCGACTGCCCTACAGTATACTTTAATAATGTGGCTCTTACTCCTGTAGAACAGATTCGTTATCTTGGACCTTGACAAACGTCTAACCTGGAATCCTCACATAAGACTGAAAAGACAGGAAACTGCACACAGATTCCGACTATTACAACACTTACTAGACAAACGGTCTAAACTTCCAACTCATTACAAAAGACTGATCTATATGACAATAATAAGGCCCATCTGGACATACGGAGTTGAGCTTTGGGGTTCCACTAAACCTTCGAATTCCTCTCGTATCCAATCCTTACAATCCAAAATCCTTCGTAAAATCCTCAATGCTCCTTACTTTGTTACAAATAAAACCATACATAAAGACATAAATGTTCCTTATGTAACCGATCTAGCCCGAACCCAATATCATTCCTTCCATTATAAACTCCCTAACCACCCAAATCCTTTTTTTTCGTTTTGAAACAGCCCCCATTTTTATTCCCCCTAACTATACTAATTAATAAAATTTGACCTCTTAATATACATTGTTTTTATTAAAGTATCAAAAAATTGGATTGAAATAAATTACTTTTTCTTCCTCATGGGTTCTTGTACTAGTTGGTTATTGTAGCTCCAAGCCACACGTATAATAATTATTTATTGTTTCCCAGTTATGTCTGATTTTTTTTCATTCTATTCCACAGAACTTCATGATTTACAATCTGATTTTAGCCAATGTTATAACGGATGAATATAGTTTAGGAAGTTGGTTTTGCCTGAGAGGGTAGGGGAGGATTTCATAGATGCTAATGTACACGACTCAATAGCTTGTTACCCCAAGCTGTCAAGGGTCAAGAAACTTGCTAACAAGGAAACTAACTTGGGTTCCCCATTTAACTTGACCCCATTGTTGTCTTTAAAAACAATGTTTATTTACTTATTCTTCAAACTGATAATATAAACTATTAAGGAAAAAATTGTGCAAATTTAACATATAACATACCAGGTATTTATTCAACAATCATATTTTACGAAGTTACACGAATTCAATAATTTGGAAACGAATTGAATGAATGCAAATGAGAAGGATGATTTACTAACTTTTACTGACAGTTTTAATCTAGTTAAAGAGTTTGTTTCTTCAGTAACGGGGATTATGAAGTTCTTTATTTCAATATACCTTGAGAGAATAGAATCACTTTTAATTATACTCATACAACTATATTGAATATTTCTTCTTTGACATGGATTCCAAGTATTTTAAGGTTAGGTTTCTTGTTTCACTCTACTCGAGTAATAAAAAAAAAAATCTTAACAATCTGAGATATGAGGGGAAAAGGTGATAATTTTTTGTTTTCAAATCTTAAATCGTAGGTTATGTATAACATTAATTTTTCTTTTTTAGTTAATGACTCTAAACTCTATATGGAGAATCGATTATATCCAATTCTACAGAATCAATAACACTATATAAGTAATATATTAATTTTGAAATGAAATGAAAAATAGTTTATTATTCTGGGACTAGGTCACTTTAAAACAATTATAATAGTTTTACAATAACATATATTGGCCAAAAACAGTGTGGCCACACTTAATCTTAATTTATATTAGAATTGTGTCTAAATAATTTTAGATAAAGAAAAAATAAATTAAAAAACTAACTGACTGAATACATAAAAAACAAAACAAAAAGATAGTTACAAATTATCTATGGATTAGATTGGCGAAGTAAAAGGTAGACGAGGAGAGATCGTGCCCGAAATGAGTTATGGAGGTTCTGCAGACACGGCAGGTGAAATGGTTCGGCCACGTCATTAGAATGGAGGAACATAGGGACCTAAAGACAATGGAATATATACGAAATGACAGAAGGTCTCATGGACGACCAAGGATGTCCTACCAGGAGGATGTCGACAGGCTTTGCAAAGCAAGAGGGAAGGATCTTCGTGATGCGAGGAACCTACCTGCTGATAGGGAAAATTGGAGCCAGGGCTGGTTTTTTTTATTTTTTTTTTTACTGAATAAGAGTAAAGAAAGAATGACTGCTTGTAAAAACAAATGTGGCTCTCTTATTCTCCAAGTATCTTCTTCTCCACACAGAGGGCTATAGACGAGGCAAAGCTTTACGTACTTTACGAGGGTAAGCTATGGGGCACTAGTAGTGGCTACATTATGAAAACCTCCCATTCAGACATTCAGTTAAACGAATCAATTGAAATAATGATATTAGAAATGATTCAAAGATTGTCAGTATGTATGTCAGTAAAGACTGTCAGTATGCATAGGCAAACGAACATTACCATCGCTGAGGACAGCCATATATTATATTAAACAAAAAAATAAATAAATCGGTTGAACCGTTTTAAAAAAAAAAAGTATTACATTTCTATGGACAGGACTAATGTGTTACGCCTTGTGGCTACACCGAAATTGGGCAATAAGAAGCCTCATACATACAAGGTTATTATATGACAGTGGTTGAATGATGCCCTATTAAGAAAGCTTTGATGTAGGAGAGCTCGTGACGACTGGACTAAAGGAATCGACTGAAGCACGTCATTAGCCGGCCGATCAGATCAGCCGAGGACTCCCCTAATGACCTATTTCCCGGGCAGGTGGTCTTTCTTAGCCTATCATGTTGAAGTCCTGTCACCTCAACCGTCTCCCCCCATTAACCGGGGGCCCAATACTTCTGCTCCAAGATCACTTAGGGGTTCGTTTCCGATCTCCTCTTCAAGCTAGTTACTGCTCTTTTCAGCTCTTTGAGAGTTCAGTGTCTATATTAAAGTATCTGTTATTACATAGTCGGTACTGTACAGACTCTACCCTACGTCCGTTTCAGAGTAGTATCAATAAAAAATTTAGGTTGAAGTATTGAGGGATACAGTACAGTATCAATTTTTTAGTTATACCAAAATTTTAATATTTTTTTTACCCAAATAATTTTGTAATTTTACAAATTTTTTAACACAAAAACTATACTTTTCCACTAAATTTGAAGTTTATAACTTTTAGATTTGTATTTATAATTAGTAAGCAACATAGACCCATTTTTATACAAAGCGCACTATGTTTTTTCTCATCCAAGGAATAATTTTTATAATGAAAAGAAGATGATTAGGGGTACGTTCAATGAAGGACACAAATAAGTAAAAACCTATTTATTAGTCCTAAAATTTCGGCCAGAATTTTAGGCTTTCATCAGGTCTAAGAACAAAAACAAGATAACAACTATAATGACTAAATAGAATTACAGAAAAACAAGAAGATTGCAGATAATATAGGTACATTACTAGTATTGAAAAAATGTATAGTTTAATATTATAAGAATATTGAAACTGTATATAATAGTAATATTAAAATTACGAATGAAAATAGAAACAAATTAACTAAATAAATACATGTAAAAAATTGGAAATTATTTAAAATTTTGTATATTTATCTAGTTGGTTCTCATAGCTGTATTATTTCACCCTTAATTTTAATATTACTATTGTCCTAATATATTATAGTATACAGTTTTAATATTCTTATATTACACTATACATTTTCTTCAATACTACTTATGTATCTATATTATCTATTATCTTCTTATTTTTCTTTAATTTCATTTTATCATTATGGTTGTATCTTGTTTTTATTCTTAGTCCTGACGAAAGCTTAAACTTCTGGCCGAAACGTTGGCCCAAATATATAAGTTTTTACTTTTTTGTGTTCTTTACTGAGCTCAACCCCAATTATCTTCTCATATGTATAATCCACGGTGAACTACCAACTTATCATTAATTTGACTATATAATTGCAAAGTTCAGGAATAGAATGGGTACTTATTCATGTTTATGTAAATGTCCGTAACTAGACATTAACAAGACTTCAATTGGATAAGTTCTTGAACATTTTACGCTACGATCCACTTCTGTAATGATTTTAACTCATGGGATCATTTGATAAGGAATTATAATTCTTCCTAGTAGCTTCGTATACGAAGCTTTAATAATAACTGTCAGTTAATATTATCGAAATTATCTATATTCTTGAGCTTTCAAACTATCATTAACTATAAAAATACTAGATTTAAGAAAAAAAATTAACTTACCAAAAAAAATCTATTTAAAGATTCTCAAACAAGCCTAAAAGAAATGTAGGCATGACTGATATGAAGTCATTTAACGACATCGTAAATCAGACAAAGCTTTTTATAAATTCGAATACCACATAATTCTCAAAAAAATTGCTAATTTCAATCTAAAACTTTTACAACAATGTGAGAATCAAATCGCTTCCCCAACATATTTAACTTATGTCAAACATTGTGAAAAAAAATAAATCGTTGTAAAAAAAATATTTTGGTTAAATATTATAAAGTTATATTGACTGATTAAGTTCTGAAAATCTAGAAATGTAATCTTGGTCACGCTTTTAAATATCAAACCTTTTTCACAATCCATGACATTTGAGAGTAACACAGAAAGTTACTTAAGGATTAGCAGATCATTGAAAGTGAGTTTTTGATTTGATTGATGATGACAGTTCAAATGAGAGGTAAAGAGTTATTTTCTTTTCTCGACTAAATTTCACTTTTCTGGTTTATAAAAACTTCTGCGACATGAAAACTCTATCACGAGCATCTTTTATGATTGATATAAAGTAAGAAATGAGCAGGAATATTTTATTAATGATAATTTTTTGTTTTATATTGTTTTTAAAAGTAAAAACAAGGGCTTGGGGCATAAATGTGACAAGCCACACGATGAATGTTTTCAGGAGTACAGTTTGAAAAAGTTATTGAATTTTAATTAGTTCATATTCCATAATATTAAAGGTAAATAAATATGTTGCAATTCAAATGTCAAAGAAACTAATGCAATAAATAGATTTTCAGTAAATCAAAGGATCACAAAATTGAGTCAAATTTCTGCCCCTGATATTTCAAAAATGCACATTATTTTTGTGTTTGCTGTAGGGCCCTCACGCTTTAGGGCTTACCTTTAGGAAAACATAAAAAAACAGAAGGAAATATCTTGAAAAGTCTGTTTAGCTATCATCTTAAACAGCCCTAATGAAACCCTACAAAAGGTGAAATGTCGGATAATAAATAGTTGAAAATTATTTTTGTCCTTTTTGACGGCAACCCTGACCATCTTCTTCGTACTACAAATACATCTTCATATAGAATACATATTATTCATATTAGATATAAATATGTATTACATTAGTAAAATTAGAATAATTTTATAAAACTAATAAAGTTATGATAACCATGTGACATTTCCGAAAGCTCTCAACTGAAACAGCCCTGATGAAGATCAACAAAGTGGGGCGAAACGGCAGCAAATAAATAGTTGCACACTATTATTTTCTTTTGAACGCAACCCTAACCATCTTCATAATTTGAAATAATGCGGCAAATTATTTATATTATATAATAAGAAATAATAAAATGCTTAATCTGCAAATAGCTTCAAACCAGGAAAGAAGTCGAAAACTTTAGTTGAAGATGTGAAGAAATATCTCCTGAAGGTGAATGCAGGGACCTCTGAGTTGATAATGGAGTGTGTACAAGTAGAGAATTACAGAAGTAATCAACTAGCTGGAGTTCTGGCATGTGGCGAGATAATTTTTTTATAACATCTGTTGTAGGCATAGTTCTATGCTATTAAATACATTCAGTTGTACATAAAACTTACATTAAAAAACATTGATACCTATATTAATGACAAAAGAAAGGTGGTAATTCTTTAAGAAGAATAACAATAAATAAAAATTAAATTAAATAATTATCAATAATTATGTAAAACAACATGAGGCCTAGCCCATGTTTATAACGTACATGCCAAACCATAAGTTGTTAGACGGAACAACATTTACAAAAAACATATTTTACTTTATAGTTAATTATTTCATTTCCTAATTTTTTAAATTATGTAATTAGCAAGGGACTTTTTTTTTTTTTATGTATTCAGTATGTTTTGTGTACTTCCCAAAGTGCTGCGTTTGATAAATCATTTTTTTACCCAAGCTACATATCACTGGAACTCCATTCCCTCTAACATACGTCACGTTATACCAACCCTTCCCTCATTTAAAACGCTTTTATTTAATTACCTTTTACTTCAGCAATCTAATCGAATATTATAATAGTACAGATATTTTGAAACTCCTTTTTTCTATTTTTTTATGTATTTAGTCAGTTAGTTTTTTTTTTCATCTCTGTATTTAAAGTTATTTATATAAAATTTTTATATAAGTTATAATTAAGTGCGACCACTCTGTTTTTTGGACAATATATGTTATATTGTATAATTAAAATTACGTTTTAAATTGTTCTAAAGGGACATAGTCCCAGAATAATAAACTATTTTCCATTGTATTTCGTTATTCTGGTAAGTAAAATACAAAATTTAATGAACTGAAGACATTATATGTTGTATATAGAATAGTTTTAGAGAAGAATACAGGTTTTTTAGACAAGAACACGAAAAACCAAAATATTCACTATAATACAACTATACTCTTTCCTTCTTCCAGGTTCCCACAACTGGCTATAACCTTTTTTTTATTTGCCCACATGACAAGTGCGCCCACAAGGTTATTATAAATCAATAAACAAAATTTTAGAAATATACTATTAAGAAAAAAAATGTTTCTAATAAAAACGTTTTTTTATGGGATTAAACACCCCCCCCCCACCCAAGTATTCCAACAAGAATTAGAAAACTGTTCTAACCGGAGAGGAAAGGTCGAGATTGATTCCGCTGGTCTACCGCAATAAATAAATCCTTACTTCTGGGAACACTTGTTGCCATTGGATCTGTAGGGCATTGTTTCCATAGAATTAGACAACCTGTCTCGGCCAATACCATCGTACTCTTCTGTTCTTTGTCTTCCCTTCTATAACATTTCCCGATTCGGTCCTCCACAGATTTGTGGTCAGGGGCATTTGCATAAATTATCTGAGAAGATGTGACAATGTGTCGGCTTAGTTCGCAATCCGTAAATACATAATCGTCGATTTCTCTCCCAGATAATTTGTAACAAGGAATGCTTAAATTTTATTTCTGTGGGCTATTTTATCCATCCTATTTTTTTTTTTTTTTTTTTTATCAAATAAAAGCAAATACAGGAGTAAAGCAACACAGGAGTTTTACGCCAAAGGGATAATTTACAACATATTTTAATCATGTACCTTTGCGAAAATGTCGATCTGAATAAATATACTTCAAATAACATTACTTTTAAATACAGTTTATCTTAATTAAGGGCAAATTATAAGGGCGTGTTTTGAATGAAAAAGAAAACAATTTTAAAGAAAAACATTTTTTTTTTAATCTTTATATTGGAGGGAAGAGTAAAAAAAAGAACCCCTCCCTGGCCTGGCAAATCAGCCAGCGTTTGAGTAAGAGGTTTTGAATACCGACCGTAATTTATTAAGGATAAAAGAAATTAAGCGTGGCCACAAATATCATCACTGTGATGGGAGTTCCAATTCGTTAGACCTTGTTTCTTCAAATTTATGCTAAGCCTTTGATACTTTTGAAGACATGAATTTGGTATTTCAACAAACTATCTTTAAAAAAAAAAACTATTTTTTGCATAAATAATATCGAAAATATTATAAATATCCATAGAGCATACATATCCATACAGCACATATATTCAATTTCAGTCGCTCTGAGGTACGTTAGTCAATGTTTTAACAAATATTGATCGCTCTAAAGGATTAAACTAGCTACTGAGCTACTTACTGTTGATTATTAATCATTCAAATCCGTCTTAATCAAAAATGGTCTTGAACTAATCAGAGCCTTAATCAAGGATTATTGATTTACTGTTCAAGCATTCCATCGCTTCTCCCTCCTGGCTCATGAAATATGGCCTCAAATGATCTAGAAATTCAAATTATTACCTCTTAGTACGGATAAAATATAATTTTCACTAATCCCAATCATTCTATAAAAATTAATTGTACTTAAAAAGGTATTTATTTAGTTGCCAATTAATCGATATATGTTTATTCATTGTAGTATTTTATATATGCTAATATGGCTACACCTAACGTTATAACTACGTAGAAGTAATTATAGTTGATACACGCCGATCTTGCGCGTTTCGGCGTGGGTAGGTTCAGAACGTTATGGGTTCTATTCCTATCTGAGGCAGTTAATATTTATTTCTCGCCAGTACCGAGTAGTATGGACTAGTTCCCTCCACCAGTTACCAATGCCAATTCCAAGTAATGGTAATAGTAGTAGTAGTGAGAATAATATAAATTATTTACATATAATTTGAATTTTTGTTTGAGACTGGTTAATATATCAGTTATAATAAAAAATACCCATTAAGTCTCAATTTTTTTATTATTCCACTTCTACGTTTCGGCCCTTCCGGCCATTCTCAAGGATAATTATTTAAAATATTACATGTATAATGTATAAAAACATTATACATTGTTCTCAAAAATTTTTGCAGGCTATTCTGCCTTTAACAGATTATATTTTAATTTATCAACTTATTTCTTATATAATTAATATACATTTTCCAATATTATTACATTAACCTTATCAATTGTACAAACAAACTTTTAGTCCTACTTTGCAGGGTTTCATCAGAGCTAAAAAAAATTCCAACAGCTAAAATAATTTAACAAAATAAGAGAAAAGATATTATGAAAAAAAAATTAAACTAAATTATGGTTAAATATAATTTAAAATATGTAAAAATTTATACAAAAATGAACAAAGATAATTAAAGATAATAAAAGTAAGATTACAGTGAAAAGTATAAACAAACAATAATTACAAAAAGTATTAGACAATTAAACGAAAATAACAACCAATAGAAAGTAGATGAAAGAGTGAAATGCAGTACACACCAAAAGACGAAAATAAAATAAAGGTCATAAAAAAAATGAGCAAAATAGGGCACCCGCCTTTCTGAATGATGGAAAGCGCAAGAATGAGATAAAGGCAGATGAAGGTATCGACAGGGTAGAGGAGTGGGAGGGGATTCGATGGTTAACAGATCGCGTTATAGTGAAAAACAAAAAAATATTAAAGCAAGATTAATATTCATATTTTTTCAATTATTTTTAACCATACCTTAGTTAACTTTTATTTCTTTTATCTTCCTTTTATGTGGTTATTATTTCGCTTTTAATAGATTAATTGTAAATAGATAAGGTTATTTTGTAGCTCAATTAAGCATTTATGTATTATTCACTATTCCGAGCGTGATTCTGAACAAATCACCTCCTAACACAGCCGTTGGTCTAGTACAGTACTTCCTTACCACGTACTGAACACTTGACCCGTGGGTTATAGCCTATACCCTGTTTTAATTTTTAATTATTCGCTATTCAACTGGAAGATTTTAAGATACTAGAAACGGATGCAGTCCTGAGACTAAAAGTAATTAGGAGAACCATTACACCTACACGGGCCTCCAGCATTTCCACTTCTCGCATCGACCGACTTGGATGACCTTCCAAGTCTCCCAGTTGTAGGAAATAGCTGTCTGTGAATACATTACATAGGTTTCTCCAGGAATAACACTCCGCGTAAGGATTAGTGTAGCCCGGGAAAAAATCATATTTTTGAAAAGTCACATATATTTTTAAGTCCAAAGGATCAAGGACAAAAATGATGTTGCAATGGTTTGAACAAGTTGGATATTTATATGTAACGGAGATCATAATGCAGACAAGATAATATGAGTTAATCTATTACTATTTAAAAAATATAAAAATTTTAATTCAATAAAATCACAAATTACTTTACGATCGTGTTTAAATTTTGGATGTTAGTCAGACATCATATATTTTTAAATATAATCAAACTACAATAAGAAAAACGTCGTGTTGAACGAATGACATTGATGTAGTTTTATTAGCAAGATAGATTATAACAAAAAGATACATAAGGCAGTTATAGATACTTTTTTTTTTTTTTTAATTTTCATATACTTTCAAGTTATATACACCGATTTGAGATACATGGCGTTTTTCTTCTTTTTTTCTCATCATTATTTCTTTAGCTGCTACATTTTTGAGTGGATGCCACAATGTGAAACAAAACTAATTAATAACATTATCGAAACTAAAATAATTCATTACAATGTTATTCACTACCTGGATAACAGAAAGAATCCTCCTACTTCCTCACGAAAGAATCCTCTTCACCCAAACATGAGTGACGTAACAACGAACATTTAAAAACCATTCGTATAATGGAATGAATCATGTCTGTTATTTCAAGTTGTTAAAGGAAATCATTGAATTTCTGAACTAACCTCATATTTACACGGGACGAGAATAATTGATTCAACAGATAATCATTATTTTTGGAAGTTATTTCATTATTAAAGTTTAATCTCTTTCCGTCATTTTTTATAAATATTTTTTTCCGTATAAAACAATAGTTCTGTAGTATCACAAATACAGATATGATGTAGAGATACATAACCGATGCAATTGCATCAGGGATTTCATGCTATAAGAGCCTATTCACCAGAATTATCTTTTGACATGAAGCCCTCGAAAATCACAATTGTCTAATATTTGTTAATAATTATCTACAAGGTAAAGGTGCAACTAAAATGTAATTATATATTTTTACGCTATTTAATTAGGCATCAGGAAGCAACTAAGAGTATCTAATAGAATAAACCAGAAGCAACAGTCGTAATTTCTGACAAGAACCAACCAATAAACATAGGAGATACAAATGAGATAATAATTATCAAATTATCAATAGTTTATTCATTACAATTAAATCAATTAACAATAATTTATTCAATTAATGTTACAATATAGACCCAATCCATTTAAAATCTGATTAAATTTCTTATCTCGTGAACACGGCCGTACAGGATACCAAGTACGTAGGAGCGGTTTTGTCTGAATCATCCCATCGAAGGAAACGGTAGCCCACCAAAACCACACGATACCTGTCAGCGGGAGGTAAACTCATTAAATCAACTCCCACTCAATGTAATTAACTAACTGGTTATAATGAAGTTTTCGACACGCTCTACCGTGATATAATTAAATAGGGTTAAAATATTATGTTATATTTAATAATATATATATATATATATTTTTTAGTGAAAATGTAGATTAATTGGTTATTTAAATTTAGAAAGAAATAATTATTTCTTTGGATTTATTATCCAAGTAGAAAAAATAAATATACAATTAATAAGTAGAATTAAGAACTAATTAAATTTCAAATAGCATTTGAATTACCATTTTTTTTTTTTTTTTTTCTGACCTCATAGAAAAAATTCAAACAACAAATTAAATATATACAAAGAGAATGAAATGTATATACTCAGGGAAAATATATATCTTGGATTGCCAGTGTGGCATTATAAGATAAGCTGCCGGGTCCGCTGAAGGCGGTGTCATCGACGATGGCATGAGTCTGCCGTGAGCGTCCTAGGGAATAGAATATAGAAGGGTTTCTTTCATCACAATATCTAGAAAAGATTAATAACTATTTAGCTTTCAACTTTCAATCTGTAAATATCTTGAATTACTTAAAATTTTAACTTTAATCAACGTACCTATATATCTATTAATAGCAATACACCATGTGGGAGAGTAAAAGCTAGATGGATAGACAGAATCAACAAAGATGCGAAAGAGTTGCAGGCAGTAAACTGGAAAGCAGTAAGCAGGCGTTTTGGGTGCTAAAGATATACAAGGTTTGTAGAACCGAAAAAAGTGGTATATATATATATATATATA
>NW_027113385.1:393008-401266 GCF_000696795.3 Halyomorpha halys
TTTAAGCCTCTACAGACTTATTATATCTGTGGCCGACCAGCCTTTTGGTCTCAGCCATGCCTACCTGTCTTGTGCTACTGCTTTCCAGTTTACTGCATGCAGATCAATCCCATATTTGTTGATTATTTGTAGATATATATCTAAAAATATTTATAATTAATCAATATATTTCCTGGGGGTGAAAAGAAGCTCTACACACTACAGAACATTAAATCAATATGTTCCTTCAAGCTCAAAGAAGAATACCTTAAAAAATATTCGATCTTTGAACCTTTCTTAGTGTGCCAATAAACTAAAGTATTTTTACGACTATAGGCCGAGGTTTTTTTAGATTGGCTATGGGAAAATGAGCAATGGGTCTTTTAGGAAACGTCGGGCTTGAGTTCTATCATAGTTATTTCTGTTTACAGATTCGTGATGGGGAGAATTATGTTTAATGTTTATATAAATAATAAACTAATATCATTTAATTATTATTTAGTACATATTTTGAGAAGACGGAGTGCAATAAAAAAATATTGTTTCAATTTAGTATCATGGATGAAACCTTTAGGAAAAATGGTATATTTAAAATTGAAGACTACGAAGGTTATATCTTTGATGCGCGGTCATCAAGAATGTGATGTGAAGAATGTGACAACGAAGGTAATATCTTTCATGCGCGGTCAAGAAGAACATATGATTTTGTTATCACTGTTTTACATTCTTTCATCAAAATGTGCATCTTAACTTATTAGTTTAAAACTCAAATCCATTACAATACTGATTCTAAAAAAGAAATATATATTTCACAAAAATCACACTACACTCTAAGCTCAAGTCACGTAACTAAAATAGAGCTCCTAATTTGCTGAGAGGTTTATAATTCTGATATTTCTGTCTTTAAAGATATTATCAGGATCAATTTATAGTTTGCTACTACTAGTAAAATAAGTGATGTGGACTGTATGACTATCGTAATAAAATAAATTAAACATTGTAAAAAAAAATTAAGCCTCTAATCCTCGATAGTACAGTAAAAAAAAAGTCGATAATTTTTTATTCCTAATAGATTATAATTCTGTATAGTAGTGGTTAGTGAAATGCTCACAATGCGAAATTAATGTTGCTAAGAATACGATTTTAATTTGCCAGATGAACTAGTGGGTAGAAAGAACGTATGATGGTGTAAGTTCTCTGTGAAATGTGTATTGGAGGTCTTATTTATTTTCTCCCTTAATTTCTTCATCTTCTCACTCCCTCTTCTTGGTGTTGATGTGAATTTACTCGCAAATGTTCTATTTTCTTATAACAAGCAAAAGAAAATCATCTGATTCTAAACACTTTACTTTAATCGACTTCATTTTGTTGAGTTCCACGTTATAACTTCTGGTTAGGATGCTTGCCCATGGATGGTGGCAGTTTGTTGTTCTTGGTGGGATAACTAAGACAAGGTTGTGAATTTCACATTGCAGTGTTCACTTAGTGGAGAATGATACTTATGCTTCGAAACTCGATTTTCAGGACAAAATTGAAATATAAAAATTTGAGTTTTGATGGTATGAATCTTAATTCATTCTGATTTTTCCGAAGTGAAGAATATGAATCTTTCAATTAGGCTCTTCAAATTGTGATTAAAGATAAAAATAAAATTATTATATATACATAATTTATCAATCCTTTGCAAAAGAAAAATCATTTATTTATTAAACAATTTAACCCTTTACATTAGACCGTTGCCATTGCTTTACTCAGTCTTGAATAAATAAACAGTTAATCGTGACAGAGACTGTCAGAACGCACTCCAAGCCGTCAGTTTTCAGTCCATTTAAGTTTCATATCATATTTTTTATAGGATTTCCTATTAGCTATTCAAACTTGACAATAAATAAATTATGAGTCTGTAGTGATGAATAAAGTCGCTGAAACATGTTACAAGTTCTAAAACCTGAAGTGTCGCTTAACTGTCAGCGAGCTATAAAATTTGTTAAACAAATATTTTACACAAAACTAATAGAACATATATACTATACATTTTGTTTTATGCAGTTATTCTTTGATTTATGAGAATGATGTGGCAAGAATGAGAGAGAAATACCCGAAGTGAACACGAAGACCAAGATTAAGAGGAATTATTTATGATTCGTCCTTCCGTATTATCAAAAGTGCATCATGTGAGAAAGTAGCCGTTATCTCAATACATGGACGAATGTATTTATGGTTATTTTATTATATTATAGTAACTTTTTATTGCCTTCAAATCTGCAAATGTTTTTATTTGTTATATTCTATTGTTATAGTAAGAATGAGAGAAACCCTTGGTCTTTTTTCAATAGTACCAAAACTTTTGAATTTGGTCAAAGAATGCCATGAATTTAGCAAAGAGATTTCTATATAAGGGTTTCGTTTCCTCAGATCAACAATAAAATAATAATAATAATAATAAACTAGAGGAATATTATAAAAAAACAGTTCTGAAGAAATATCTAAATATTATTAAAATATCTATATAAATAAATATGTACTGCAACAACCCATGAAGGGTGCAGTACTTTGTAAGTACTGTTGCTAGACCAACGGTTGTGCAAGGAGCTGATTTGTTCAGAATCACACCCGACTGCCACATTTTCCCGTACTAAGGGTACCCACTTTATGAGACATGATGGACCTCGGAGTGCTCCCGAACCCAAACGGTTGACATATGGCTACAGTTACAGAATAAATAATATCTGTCATAGCTGGATTCGAACCCAGCTTCTTTGAGTTAGTAGCACAGTACATTTCCACCTACAGTACTCCCCAGTATCCAGCCACACCACTCCCACATAAAAATATATATAGGTAATAATATTATGTAATTTTTTACCTATTTAAAATTTTCTGATTTCATATTCCTTACAAATCATTACAATTATTCCATAATTTTAAATTATAAAATTAATAAATACGAAGTTTTAATTTTTTTTTTAAAAAAAAAGAACAAAAATCTCAAAGTAAATGTGAAGGCAATAAATAAAATGTCACTAAATTATATATATAAAAACTGAGAGAGATATATTACTATATCTGAAAATTCAAATTGACCTAGTACAGTCCCATCTGTTTCATCAAGAATTGGTCATAAAACCAGCTGATTAAAGAGTAGACTAGATGAGAACCCTAGTACCTCTGAAAAATTTTCATAGTTTTTGTGCTATAATATATTGCTTTACATAAAATGGAGTTCTGTGAAATCTATGTGTATCTGGTAGGAAAAAATAGTTTATTTTCGGTTTCACTAGACTAAAAAACTATAAACAAAAATATCAAATTAATTTTTCAAAATTTACTTATTTCAGATCTATGATTCTAATCATAAAAGTCATTATAGAAATTTATAATAAAAAAATATCAAGAATATTAATTAGAGTTCTCAGTGATGTTTAAACACTACGGTCAGAGGTTAATAACTTGTACTTTAGGTAATTAAAATCATATTCCACCCCTTCCCGAGCCTGAATGAATTATTAAACAGCAATTAGGGGCGCGCATAACCTTTTAGCAATTAATATACACGGTAAACAAAAAAAACAACAAAAACCCTTCCTAATAACTCCTTTCTACCATTCCACTGTAAATGGTGTATATATCCGTAGTGTGGTTGGGACCGCTCAACCTGAAAGATGAATAATCCTCTTTGTGGGTTCAAATTAGTAACTGAACCATTAGCCTAATTAACAGTTGGGCTCGCTCGTCCTTCTTTTATTCTTCTTGGCAACAGAAGGATTATAACGGTGTGTTTTCGGATGTTATACAGTAAAGGAAATATATGGAATTTTAATCATGATGAACTGTTTTAAATATTCGTATAAATCCAACATTGTGCCACTAATTTTGCCCATATAGGGAATTTCCCGACCATATAATAAAACAGGCCTGTATGAGTCTGTAACATCTAACTCACTAACGTTTTTATCAGTGCCTCAGTAACGACATTGTCTTTTAAGTTGACATTGTAAATGATCGTTACCCTTATGATGTGTATAAGTAATATGTAAATAATTGGACTTAGGATCAAGTACATTTTTTAAAATATTCTTAGCAGGTTTCTATAGAAACCATTTTATTTTTAACTTAACATATAAAAGAACACCACTCATTATCTTATTGGATTGAATATTACAGTTAATCCCAAGAAGACCAACTGTACTAGTGTCTCCTTTTAGAAAAACAAGCGCTCTCTCTCTAAAATCATAGGGTAGCAGGGTGCGAGAACAGACCGCCAGTCAGTGTAGCGTACCTAGGCGTTACCCTTGAGAGACGCCTGACACTAGCTCGCCATTGCCATAAGAAAATAAAGTTGGTCAGGACCAAGAATGGCTCAATCACCTGACAACATCTCCTAACCCCTCTCTCCACCTGAAATTACTAATTTATAAAAGTATACTTATATACTAAGTAGATCGGTGTGACGTAGGTTACTAGTAATAATTTCCCTAACGTCAAATAATAATCTTCCTATAGAAAATAAATAACATAAATACAGACCTCACAAAGTCTGACCCATTATTAATTGGTACCCCAGGATAAGTTATGGTCATTAAGATATACCTCTATACTGATGATCCGAAATGTTGATTCGAGACTTTTTATGTCTCTTATTGTGAACGTTAAAAATAATAGCTATTTACATTTGATTAAATTTCATCGTAGTAGTAGATCTTTATTTTAACACAGCTACAAACGTAACTCGGGCCATAATTTGATATAATTGTTTTTACTAGTAAAATTACAGTTAAAATATAGAAATATAGAAGAATAGCTATTAACTGCTAAAAAAACAAAACAACAGCCCATCTCTATTGCTGTTGATTGAGGAATGTTAGCATTCATTTTATACGTTTAAGTTTTGAACTCTGATGATATGTTCGAAATTGTAAAATATAAAAATAAAAACAAGCTCGAAACAGTTAATAACTACTGAATGGAAGTAGTTAAAGAACAACACTTGAAGAATAAAAAAACTCCAAACTGACCATTTACTTCTTAAGAACACTCCGAGTTCCCTACAGGGTACTCTCGAAGGAAAATTAAATAACGAACCGAGAGATTGGACAGAATAAGAAACTACGAAGAAGGGAAGCAATAGAGGCAAGGTCAGATAGCAGGAAGTGTCTATTGGCCGCATCAGTGTGAGTCGGGGTCCCGCGCCTGCAACTGCCAGAATAGACAAGGTACAATGCACATTTTAATATTAAATAAATTAATAATTAATTAATTATATAAATAATTAATAATTTAAACTAAAAAAACACAAACATTTTTTAATTCATGTTTATAATCCTATTCGTTTTGTATTTATCTCAAATCAAATCAACATTATACTTATCTGATGTTAAAACTAAATTTTATTTTTGATAAATATTAAAAATAATCTTCTAAGCATATTTATGGGTAATATTACGAAATATTCATGTCTGTAGCATACCTAAAACTTACGACACCAATTTCAAAATTGTGATAATTATTCTGCAGTAATGTTAGAGCCAAAAACATATGATTAGGGTTATTAGGAATCTCGTATTTACTAAAAAATCAGTGTCAATAATTCCATTTCATTTCAATAATTTAAGAAAAATAACTCATCATTTAAACGATTCAAATAACTTGTAAGCAGTTCAACTAATGAAAAAAAAAAATCATTAATTCAGGAGAAATGGAGCGAAGTAAACAACTGAAAGACTTTTTTGTATAAAAATTATAGTTACATATATTGCATGTTACAGACAACTAATTAGTTCTTTGTAACCGCTCCAAGGTGTAAAAGATTCCACAAGGCCTAGAAGAGAGGTAATCGGTTACAAATTGGTCTTATGGTTACAGAGTTATTTCAATATTTTACCGAGATGTCACTGAAGGTACTATCTATAACATGACGTCGAATCATTCTTATTCTTAAAAATTTAAGTTTTTTTTTTTACCATTTCCTTTATTCTGCTTATTAAAACTAATAATAAAATAAAGACAAATAGAGATTACGCTTGGGTGGAAACAAAATAAATGGTATGATAGATATAAGGGACCTATTCCACACCTGTACTTCACATGAACTTAATTTTTGGAGTTCATTTTTAGCCTTGTTCGGTTTCTTGTCTGGCATACAAGATGAGGCTGTGGGGCTATGCAGGTGTCCTTTATTTATTGTTTTTTTTTTTTTGGAAAATCATTTCAACAATTAAATATGAAACACATAAGAATCCCACTGATGAAAGAATAAATTCATATTTTTTCCCCTGGTTATTATTCTATATTGAACAATACCAATCCCATGCTTTGCTCAGTTCCAGAAGTGATATAAAAATTATTGCAAAATTAGCGTTATGTGCAATCCACAGCCTATGGAATAAAAGACAGCTAGAGCTTCATTTCCTGTCCATTCCGGTACTTTACCTATACTCACAGATTGCTAAGTATCTATGATAATTTTTTTTTTATTTTCAAAATATATTCATAAGGCCATGAAATAGTTCGTTATCACAAGTATGTTATAACTTTATATTTCAAAATTACATGAAAAACGTAAAAGTTTTAATTTCTATTCTCTACGGGAAGTATTTTTATTGATAGATAATTTTTTTTCAAAACCAATTTGCATTCCATCTTTTTATTTGTGTTTTCTTGTTCAGCAAACCCAGGACTTTCTATAGTTAATGATTCAGATAAGGTGTATTTGTTTGCTAAACAGACATTAGACAATTTTTAAACGGGGTATGTTTCACTTTGATTTTGAAAGACCGGTCTCTTGGCGTACTATTATTTTACCATGCAGCGCTCTGAAACAGCTCAGAATGGCCAAAACCTTCAAATCTACTGAAGGACTTAATGGCACACGATACATAATATACACTATGACAATGAAATGAATATAACTCATATATTCCAAATTAATGGATAATTTCCCTCGTATCAGAGGGTCTACACTTAGATTTGCGATCTCATACATATAGCCTTGATGAAGGCTAGAAATTCTGGCCAAAACGTTGGTACTATTTAATAAGTTTTTTTTTAAACTTATTTGTTTTATTTTCTGACTGCACCAGCATCTTCTCCTCCTATATAAAATTAATTGCACGACTGATTTTCAAACATAATAAAAAACAAATCCAAATATTAATTGCTATTGGTTACTAATCAGTACATTAAGCAGGACCAATTATAATTATTTATTTGCTAAATAGACCAAGTGAAGTATTTGTAAACCAGAATATCAACCATGTTAGGTATTTGATGTGAGTTACTGTTTGATGTATGTTTTTCCTGTAGCGTCAAAGGGTTCCTCCCTATTACAGGACAAATTAAAATAACCGTTATTTTAAACAAATCGTCTCTTTTATTTATTTTTAGGGAATATTTCCTCATTTAGGAGGAAGTATTAAGACCAATCACATTCTCATTAGGTAATAAAATTCTTTTCCTGATTTAATTAATATTTCTTAATTTTTAATTATTACTCTGTGTTGAATCTTCATACTGTTTATATATTGAGATTAACGGTAAGTAAGTACTGATATATTTTGCTTCTTATTTAATTAATATTTCTATTTCTTGGAAAGGAATTACTGTTTCTTGAGCAGAGTTACAAAAAAATATATTGTAGTCAGAACAGGCCCAACTACCTGGATTATTCCCAATCTCAATAATGTTATTTTTTATTATTCAACTGTTATTATTCAACAGAGGTTTGTTGACAGCAACGGAATAAATATACAAACCATTTACCTTCAAATACCTTTCTGGCAGTCAAACAACAATCATCAGACTTCTGTATATGCAAATGCGAATATATATTTTTTATAGGATTTATTTGCTAGTTAATCAAAAGTGAAGGAAAATAAAAAAAAATAATATCAATCGAAATGATCGCGGAAAAAAGTTTTGGAACACATTAAACCCATATTACTTAGAATAAAACTACATAATAATCATTTTTTAAAATTTATTTATAATAGCTCTATTCACGCATTTGCCACTTTTTTGCTACGTTTCACCCCTTATCATAGGCGATATTCAAATTTTATTATCTTCGCCCCCCTCATGCTAATAAAATTAGGTATATATTTTTATATACTGCTCCTCAAGTATTTGTTACGAGTATTTACGTTTTTATCTTTTTCCAAGCTGTTCTTTTATACTAAGTCATTTTTCCTTGGGGGTTTTTCACATATAATGCATTAATTAATATTATACACTAGATTACTTTATTTTTTTTAATAATTCATTTAAGATATTTATAACTTTAT
>NW_027113385.1:401316-406075 GCF_000696795.3 Halyomorpha halys
ATATTATAACCAGCAAATTTGATGTTAGTTATAAAATGGGATGATACAAACAAGCGGAGAATTGGATACGAGAGGATTTTGGTGGTTTAGTAGACCCTCAAAGCTCAACTCCATCTAGAGGAGAAGATCTTGAGGCCATCTTCTTTTCAGACGTCTAGGAGGATTATTAGGTAATGAAGGAGAAGCCAGGTTAGAAACAAGTGAATTTGGGTGGTTGGGAAGTTTATCATGGAAGGGTTTGGTATCTGGTTCTAAATTGGTAACATATGAGACATTGAGGTCCTGATGGATGACTTGATTCTTGACAAAGTAAGGAGCATTAAGGATTTTACGAACGATTTTGGACTGTAGGGATTGGATTCGGAAGGAATTTGATGGTTTAGTTGAGCCCCAAAGCCCAACTCCGTCTGTCCAGATAGGCCTTATTATAGTCATGTAGATCAGACTTTTGTAATGGATTGGAAATTTAGACCGTTTGTCTAGTAAATGTTAATATCAGAATCTATAAGCAGTTTCCTGTCTTTTTAGTCCTGTATGAGGATTCCATGTCAGTCGTTTGTCCAAATGTGGTCTTAAGTAACTGATCTGTTCGACACGAATAAGTGGTTTTTATTGAAGGAAACTGTGGGGAAGAAAGTCATTGTTTTATGACGAAGGGTAAATGCGATTTGGTGGAATTTATTTTAATTCTCCAGCTCTGGTACCATTCTTCAAGGGTGATAGTGTGGGATTGGAGGATTTGGGATACAATAGAAGGGTCATTATTCACTAATAGGATTAATTAAGAATAAATTATTTTTTAATTATAAATATCGTATTACTGTAAAAATAATCTAAACTGTTTTGCATTCATATTTAATATGGCCAAAAGGATTTTTCCTTCACCATTTTGATCAAAATAAAATAATTAAAAATTAATACCACCAAAAAATAAATAGTCATGATAAACTGTTTAATGACTAAACATAAAAACTATTTATTCCCCAAATTTTATCGTTGTAACTTTATAGTTGAAGTACTTGCCATTGAAAGAAGTAATTTAATGTAGCTATGAACATTTGGAAAAAGTTTAGCAATTTTCACTCCCTATTTCCTCGTTTTCCTGCATGTTGGAAGGACCTACCTCTGAAGTACGCTTTGAAACCGAAAAGTTAAGACCGCTAACGAATACCTTCAAACCTCCGAGAGGAGGTTCCTATCTACATCTAACGAAGCGATACATCAAATGGAATACGATAATGAAGATAACACATACACCCCCAAGTACGGACCCTTTACCATTTAGAGATCCATATTAGAAAAGTTTTCTCATATCGTAATTTGAAACTTCTACATAAATTATAGTTGTGTCTGTAATTTTAAATGTGTTCAGGACTTTGAATATTTTAATTAAATTTAAATAGGAATTATGAATGAAGTTATAAATAGGAAGGCAAATAAAGTTATAAAGAACCATTCCTCTTATAAACTATAATAAAAGTAAGTATCTATCTTCCATCAGACATAAACTTCACCGATGACGGTGGTCGGACGGGTTTTATGGGTTTCGTCCGTAACAGGGTTTAGTGTTTTTCTCTAACAACAGTGAAAAAAGAGCTCATATTCTTATAAACAAAGAAATAAGGATAGACAATTAAGTATCGCTTTCGACGTTCCTCATAATTAGTGGCAGATATGACAGAAATAACTGAATTTTTTCCTAATCAACTTAAAATTCCAAAAATTGTAGAGATGAAAGGAGCATGCAACACTGATACATCTCGTATATACAGTGTGTACTATTATTTTTTAGTTATATATTGAATGCTCACGACGACTTAAGTTTGATTATAATAGAAAAAAAATACCAAAAAAATCTGAATAAAGTTTTACTCACAACGGATAAATATTTATTAAAATAAAAACTTTAAAGCAATGCAAACTTTTTCCTTAATGAAACCAAAACCTTTATTTAATTATTTCGCAATAAAGGTTGTGAAGAAGCATTTTTCTTTTCTAAATGATCATGTATAGTTGGTGAATCACAGATGAATATAAAAATTTAAAGAACACTGAAATCAACAACATCAAAATATACAAACAATTTTATTTCATAATAAAAGAGGATTATTCTTCTGTATTTGTGACACTCGTTCTCCTTCTTCTTTTATTTTCTTTCTTTTCATTTGCCATCAACTTTCACCTTCAGTATTATATTCCTTCATTTTCTTTTACTTCCATCCATATAACTAATTCCATATTTTATATTTTAAAAAGTACTACTAAAAACGTCTTCGTGAAAGTGACTGTGGACAGTTCAAAATATTTATTTTATTCCAATATTTTTTGCCGCTTATAACGACTTAAATATTAATCATGAGTAACTACTAATTAGAGGTAGTAAAAATGATAATTTTCCATTACGTCTTTTATATTAGTGCTAACTAATCAGTCATTAGTCAGGAATTTTTTGTTTGTTTTTGGGACAATGTAGGTGTTAATCGGTCGTACACCTAACTCTAACGTCTCTAGAGGTTACTCTACTTTGTATAACCAAATCAGTCTACCCGTTTAAGCAATAATATTTAATTTTTTTTTTTTAATTCCAAACCCCCAAACCATTCCAAAACCCTTCATGTTTTTTATGATAAAAAACTTCTTTTGAAATGAAGTGGATAGTGTTGCTGACAATTTCTGTGGATTATCATGGGTTACCTATGTCTTTGGGAGCGCGGGTAGCCCCGAGGTAAGGCGAGTGGCTCCTGACTCCAAGGACCCGAGCTCGAATCCGCCTGGGCAGAGAATTGTTTTCTGTTACACTGTAGCCGTGAGTCAACTCCTGTGGGTTCTTGGAGCCCTCCTGGGGTCCACCTAGCCTCTTAAATTGGATAAAAATCTGGCGGTCGAGGGCGAAGAATCACGTCAGATTACTCAGAAGACCAAATCACCTCCTTGCACAACCGTTGGTCTAGTAATAGTATTTCCTTAAAAAGTACTGAACCCCTGACCCTTCATGGGTTGTAGCAGAACAATTTTTTATTTTTTAACCTGACTCTTTGTTGCCAGATAAAAAAAAATTAAAACACAAAAACTAAAGTTCCGTGGAGGGTAACATTTTTTCGTCTTTTACAAACGCTTCTTATCGGAAATAATAAATCATTAAATGTTTTATGTAAAATAAAACTTTAAAAAATGGAAGCTTTTCTTTTATCTGACCACAAATTTCTGTTTTAAACGTTAAGAGTGAGTCTATAGGTTGAATAATGTCTATTTAATTCTGCTTAAAAAAGTCTGACGCTTTTTGCGGCCCTTTAAAAGGTTAAGGAAGCGAGATAATCCATTCGCGCGCTTGTGGAGTTCGTGAAGTGGCCAATTAAATAAGTTTCGAACTGGAATGGGACGTTTTAATTATTATAATTCAGTTGCTCATAGGGAGGCTATAAATTTTATGGCTACGGCCACGCGATGCCTACCGCCCTAACGGTACTCGGCTCTTCTGCTCAACCGTATAATTTCATTATTAGATAAATATATCCAAGACTTTTTTTATATCTTGAGCTGATAAAATAGAAATATAAATTTTAGATTTTTCTCTGTTGAAGTTTATGTGTATAGTTAGGAAATAACACTAAATACCAAGAAAAAAAAATTTTGTATAGAGAAAAAAATCTTGTTCATGTTGAATTGCGATGTCACTGCTTACAAAATATACATTTAAACTGTAATTCTCTGAAAGCTTTATATTAACTTTTTTTGTTTTTATTGAAATTTATATCTGTATTAAATATATATATACATAGTAATTAGTAAGTAAATGTGGTGTGGATTGTATTAGAATGACATGGTACAGTCTTTGGAAGAATGTACCCATTGATAAAACTTAAACTGGCTAAAGTGATCGCCAAGAGATTTCTTCTATATTATCAACATGTTTGATAACATTTCCATAAAAGAAGATCTCGTGGCCATCGACATTTCAGTAGTGTATGATGGTTATCAGGTAATGAATCAGAAGCAATGGTAGAAGGGAGTGGGATTTGGTGGTTAAAGAATTTATTATGGAAGGATTAATATCTAGCTCTGGCCAAATCGGTAACATATAGACCAATGAGGTCCTGATGGATGAATTTATTTTTATAAAAATAACAGCATTAAATATTTTACGAAGGATAATGGATTGTAAGGATTGGATCCGAGGGGAATTAAATGGATTAGTAGAGCCCAGACGATCAACTTCATAAATCCAAATAGGCCTTATTATGGTCAAATATATGAGCCTTTTGACTAAATTACCTCATAAAAAATTTAAAATAATCAATTCTTAAGACACAACGTATTAATACTCATGATATCATATTTCACAACCTAAAATAATCAAAAAACAACATTCGTTTTCTAAACAACCAAAAGAAAAGGAATATGTTTTCGAGAAGGAAGAAAAAAACTGCGTCAGCAAACAATAACAATAATAGGTTTCCCATAGTTGGCATAAAATTATGTATTTATTTATTGGTATTACAATACCTATATAAACCTGTGCCTATCTAATAACCCTATGTATATATGCCAAACCTGTCATTCCCCATTATCGATAAAGCATAAAATTGAAGAATGCTCATCATTTCGTCAAGCCTTCGAAAATAATAAAATTCCTCGTACAAGAGAATTGGCCCTTAAAGACTCAACTCAGCAGAATCCATAGACAAAATAATAAAATTTCTGAAAGAAACTCAACTTTATACTAAAATATAATCCACCAATACCGACCAGTGTAAAAAAG
>NW_027113385.1:406125-426756 GCF_000696795.3 Halyomorpha halys
TAGCAGAATCCATAGACAAAATAATAAAATTTCTGAAAGAAACTCAACTTTATACTAAAATATAATCCACCAATACCGACCAGTGTAAAAAAGGAAATAGTCTACATTCAACTATCAAATGTCAAAGACAAGAAGATAAATAAAGTAAAAAGGGTGTAATAACCTAGATGTTGATCGCCCTGAATAAAAATCTAATCTAATCTAATAACCCTTCACCACCTATCTCTTTTTTATCCACTAAGTATAGCATCCACCATATTCTAATGAACATCTTTTTCATAATTTCCACTATGTCCAGCCTCCTCCAGCATGGTCTTCCACCAGGGCCCTGTTTCATAATGAAAGCTAATAGTATTAGTTCTTAGTACAAGTGTAGAAACTAGTGTGTTAATATACTAATACAGGTTAGGACTCTGTTAACACCGGTAGGTTCTGTATTAAGTTGCAAATGTGAATGAAGGAAGGCAGAAAAGTGTTTTATAAAAGGTTTAAATCTAAAAAAAAATTATTTAGAAAAGGTTATATGGGGCAAAGGCAATTAGCTTGCATTTTTAACATTTGAAAAAGGAAATTACATCAATATGAAGGTATCCTTGAGATTGGCCTGAGGGTCAAAACGTTGGAAAAGTTGTTAAGAATAAAGTTGAGAGAAAAAAAAGGATCAAATTTGTTTAAATTAAGAATAAATTAATTGTAATGTTTAAGTCGACACAATTGAACATTAAAATTAGCCAAGGGAGGAATTTTGTAAATACAATCATGTCGATTTACAATGATTAAGTATTTTTGAGCCTGCAAAACAAGTCAATTTCACAAAATATTTCAGGTGCGTTATTATTCTTCCATAGGAGTGAGATAGCATTTACCTCTTCAGTTTCTTTCTTTTACTATCTCATCTAATTGATTGTTATAAAAAATTAATATTAGGTTTCTTTTTTAAGCAAACGTTTTTTAATATCTTTCCTTGCGTTCTCAGTTGAAAACATTCATGTTTTTGTTTTCTTTTATTTTAATTAAAGAAAATATTTTAAATGAGCATAAAAGAACATTCTTTTTTAATTTACCTCCTGAAAAGCTCTGGCTTAATTGCCTGAAAATTAATAATTCATGATTCCTTTTTCAATAATGTACATATAAAAATCTTAAAAACGTTTGTAGAAAAAATATTAATGCAAAATAATTAAATTAAATGAATAATTATAATACGTGTGCAATAATTTTTCAATTAAATACATTGGTGATTTTAATACGGCGATAACCCAAATTTGTTTACAGAGAAGATATAATTTAAAAAAATTAAACTAAAGTCAATTGTTATTTAATTCAATGAGGTTGAGAAGTACGCCCATAATAGGCCCCTAATACTATATTCAATATAATATTTACAGTATACTCTGTAATTATATTGAATGAAATAAAAATAAATAGCCAAAAGTTTTCCCAATATGATAGATGTATAAATAAGTCTTTGAATGTTTTTTTCATTATACATTATTTTGTTATGTCCGTTCCCGTGTCCAATATTTCACGATTTTTTTACTACCGCCCTATTCCCCGGATATAACCTGTATTTTTTTCATTCCTTTTCAACCAAAACAATGAATCTAACTGGCCATCGTTACATATATTGGTTAATTAATGGGTTTTAGGACATTGATTTTAAGGATAATTGTTAGAACTCTCAACAGAACTTCAAAAAAAGAATAAAAAATGTTCATACTCAGAAACGTGGAGGAAATAAAAAATTCTTTGAGTTCTAGTAGTCCAAAAGAGTTCTTATTTATTTTTAAAATTTTCTGTTGTTTAAATATTTTTTCAAATTATTCAGAACTCTAGAACTCAAGGGGACAACTACAACTCAAAGAGTTGTTAATTTTCACCACCTCTCAAACACGAAAAATACCATTTAACCAAGCGGCTTCTGTGCATCTTTGACACCCAATAACTCTTTTTTAATAAACTTTAGCACTTTAATAATTAAGGATAATTTTTAGAACTCTTAGAGGGGCTAAGAGTACTCTAATAACGACAAAATATTTTTCCAAACATTTTGATCCAAAATGTCATACAATTCACAATTTCCAAAATTTTCAGGCGGTGAAAATTAAAAGTTTTCTGAGTTCTAAAAATTATTCTTAAAAATCAGAGTGCTGAAGTTTAACGCAAAAGAGTTATAGGGTGGCAAAGTTGCGCGAAAGCCGCGAGCATTTTTAAATTATATATTTCGTGTCTTAAACAACAGAAGTATTAAAATTAAAATTTTAACAGAAGTATTAAATTTTTTTACTGTGTTTACTTCACAAATTATTTTCGTTATTGTGGCATAACTGCCATCCCCACTCCTCCCAATACAAACCGTCACTTTGTTTTTGACTGCCGTCAAAACAGGTATGCATTCTGTCTCATCATTTGATTTGTATTTTTTTTTTTCTTTTTACATCTCTTTATTTGTACTTTCTTTAATATGTCTTCTCTTATCTATCTGTTACTATTACCCTTTTTATTTACTATTTACAACCTTTAATTTTTCTTATTATATCTTACTTTTCATTTTATACCCCTGTTATTTTACACTTATGTTTGTTTTTTTTCTACTTTTTGTAACTATAGTGTTTGTATCTTTTTTAGCCCTGACGAAGCCCCGCAACGTGGGGCGAAACGTTGGGCCAATAAAATAGTATAATTATCTACTATTTGAGTTGTTTTTTTTACCGCACCCGGACCATATTCCATTCATCTATACACACGGTCAATCAATAATCTTCCAGTATTAAAATTATAGATCACTCTAAAACTCTAGAGGTACTACCTGAGCTCAAAGATTTTTTTATTTTCATCACCTTTCTTTACGAAAATTTTTAATCAAAAACTTTTTGTTGTTTTTAGGGAGTTCATTGTCATATTGTATTGCATTGTATTCTAAGAGCTCTAACAGTTATCCTTGATAATCAATGTATAATATTTTTTTTCTAAAACAACAGAACTATTTCTGTAAATAATTGGGAACCATAAAACTCTTAGGGGGGCTAATAGAAAAAATTTAGAAGATGGGGAACAACTTCATAGAAGTGGTTAAAATGTGTACTTCCTTGAAAGCTCAAATTCGAAATTTTTCAAAATTTATAACACCGTTGCAATTCAGATAATATCAGACGATTCTTAATTATTTAAACCAAGAAAAATAAATCTCTAAGTTTAACGAAAATCACTCTACAGCAGCCGTAGATTTCCTCCTTTTGATCTAGGAAAATAAAGTTGAGAAACTCATTAAAAGGAGTACAATTGTAAAGGAAGATATGAGTGGGCAGACAAAACTTCCAAGCGAATAATGAACGATAAATAATGCAAGGCTGCCTCTCTATTGTTGTCTTAGAGCACCCATCAACAATAATATTGTCTGGGATCCCGGTCAACAAAGACAACCTCTCAGGCTCCTGGAATTAAAAGAGTGAATCCATCTCCTTCCAAGTCGGACCATTATTTATATAATTATAAACGTCCTTTAATGTTAAATATACACCAGAGGAATCCTAACAAAGTCGGAGGCGAAGGGAATGTATTTTATAATACAATGAAGCAAGCAGAGCTCTATATTTAACGTTAATTTAATTAATTAGCAGACATTAGATAAATTAAATTAATAACAAAGGTCTACACCCAAAATATGATTTGATAATTTCGGCTCATCTAAATGTTTTTTTTTCGTTTCATACAATCACTTACACATTTACCTCAAATTCCTGATATGTAATGCTGACTTTACAAAAATAAAAACAAAATCTTTCATAACCTCTATTGTACTCGATCGATCAGCTTCAAATTTTTATAGCATTAAAAGGATTTTAAAATAAACTAATATACCAAATGGCAAAAATTGTACATTGTACAAATAACAATTGACATTTGTAAAACCGCAGTTTTAAAAACAGTACTTCACTACAAAGTACCGAACCCCTGACCCTTCATCTAGCTAATTTTTCTTCTAATCATGAATTCAGAACTGAAGGAGACAAGATCTAACCAAATACAGATGTAAATTTAATCAAACAATTAAAAGCTTAACAAAAATTATATTATTATAAAAAACAATTATATCCTGAAAATTAAATTAACCACGAAATTGCTATTGAATTGTGAAAAATAAAGTTAAGTTAGGAATTCTAAACAAAAAAATTACTACATATTCGAGTTTAGCACCCCATCCCCAAAAAGTCATATAAAAAAATTTATAATAACAATAAAAATAAAAAACAGAAAATTTTCTGACTTACCAGAGACGGTGAGTTTATTAGCATATTTGCTAGATAAACATAAAAATTGTATTACTCTATCATATTTTGACCAAATTGAAATGTTTTGGCATAGTTGAAAGGAATATTTTTATTTCTTTATTATAATAACAGTAATGTATCTATTTATGATATTTGAAAGCAATAAAAAATTATATCTAAACCATTATAGATATATTGAAGTATATCTCAAACTCGAATTAGCCTGTCTTTTTGTACATCTTTAACGTCCTATTAATAATACTGTAATATAATAAGTTAGCCGGTTGAGTATACTGGGTGCTATGAAGGTTTTTCTTCATTTTTTTACTACACAAGTTATATAACATATAAATGTGTATGCGACTGTAGAAAACGGAGTTCTTCGGATTTAGCACAACTAAAAGCATTGAGAAGAGCCAAAATTAACAAATCAAATTTCAATAAATTTAAGTCGACCTGTGAAATCAAAAAGTTGTAAGATATGTGTTCATATGTTACCAATGTGGTTCCCAACGATCCAAATCCACTTGTTTCTAACCTGGCTTCTCCTTCATTACTTAATAATCCTCCTAGGCGTATGAAAAGAAGATGGCCTTACGATCTTCTCCTCTAGAAATATTATTGGAGTTCTATCAATGGGTAGATTCTCCACATATATGGTATGTCATGTCACTATGTCAGCTACAGCAAATTTACTTGTTGTATATATTTTTATACAGATGTAATAAACAATAAATAAATTATTTAAAAAAAATAAGGATATTAAAAAATTATTTTTATGTAGACTTAAGACATACATATAACTAGGATTATTTGGCAAGACGGTTTTGAGTTTTGTATATCTACTAAACCATCAAATACAGTGGTTTTCAATCTGCAGTGCGGTCTGCGGTCCAGTAAAAAAGAAATTGAACGAGACGTCGCGACGTACGGCCCACGTCTTCCCGGTTTGGAACAAAAGAGGTATTCCTTCGAGAAAATATCACAAAAATTAAGTTCCCTACAAATACGTTTTGGAGAATTTTTATAATGGATTTACCCTTTAAAACTCCTCAATTGACACTTAAACATGAAAGGTAAAAACTAAAACAGTTCAAACAATACGCCCTTACAAAATATATTACCGGACTCTTCCAATGGTTGGGAACCGCTAATATCAAACAATTCTACACCATCTGAATTCCTACATAAAATGTTCAATAGCCCTTATAAAACCTCAAACGAGATCCCTATGTTTCCATTAAAAATCTCATTGACAATCCAAACCACTATTTTCCAACCTTAACCTTTCTCCTCCCCACAATGTGAGGATGTGAATTATAGTCCAAGCTGTCTGAAAAGGAGAATGTTTTCATTCATTTCACGGGACCTTACACGAGGCTTACGTTGAACACTCTTATGTTGAACTAAAGGATTCTTACTTTAAGTTTTTTTTTTTATATCTTAATATATAAAAACAAATTATTGGTTTATGAATACATTATTTCCTTTTTGCTAACATTGTGCTTCCTTTGTGTTACAGACGGGGGGTGGTGGGATGTCCTAGACAGGCGGTATGCGGCTGGTCTGGCTGACGTTGGTAGGGTGGGCTGCTACAGTGGCCGCCCAAGGCAACTTCCAATGCCCCGCACACGCGGAGATCTCCCCCTGCCAATGCACTGTGAAGAAGAACGGATTGGACATCCTCTGCGAGTTCACGGACGTGTTCCACATCATGCGTTCGATGACCGTCCTCAAAGGGAAGCCTTCCATCGTTATCTACTACCTCAAGCTCCGGCACAACAACTTGCCCAAGCTCCAGAGCTTCATCTTCCTCGGTATAGACATCAGACACCTCACCGTACACAATAGCAGCCTCGCCGTCGTTGAAGAATCGGCGCTCAGTTCCATGGGTAAGTTTTTTAAAATTTTAAATTTTAATACTATAAGACCATTACTGTTTATTAATTATTTAACGATTACTTTTCACATAAAATAATTGTTGGTATAACTAGAGGTAAAATTCAACAATATTATTCTGGTTCTATTCTACATAAGAAAGCTTAATAGTCTTAACATTAAACATAACATAACAAATACATACCAAAACAATATAACACTAACAAATTAGAAGTAGTGGATGCTAGATTGTAAATTTAATTCCAAATAATAATTAGGTGGTTATCATTCTGAATCAAAACGTAGTTTAATGAAGCGAAAAAATATTTCATTTATTGTTATATCATCAAACAATCAGGCCAACAATATTTCATTTTTTTATTTATTTTAATATTATAAATAATAAGCACACCTCGAACATCAAACGAAGTAAAAGTAATTATTAAAAACCATTTGAAACAGTAGCAAACGAACCTATTCCTTACAATCGAAATAAACTAGTCTGGCAACAAGGTTAACTTTTGAATAAATCTATCAAATAAGTAGTTACTACAATAGTAAACTTATAGAGGAATCAGTAATTCATATTTTTAGTATAGTAGCAATATTTACGTATTGGATTTTGGGTTAGGTTAAATCTTAAACTAAAAAAACATTGAATCATCAGTCAGCTGAAGACAAAAAAATATATAAAATCATTTCCCTATTTCTTTCTTCTTGAATAGTTTTTCATATCCAATTCGAGACAATTATGTGTAAATATAATAACCCCTATATTATAAAAAAATTCAACTACTACTATAATAATAAAAGTACATGTGTGTAACACGAGTTAGAACATTGAATGGGGAACCCGATGGAGACCCGACATCCATTGGACGGAATAAAGTAATGGGCTCCGACAAAGGCATTATTCAATTCACGAAGAGATCCTCACAACTGGCCATGAATAAATATTTGTTTTGAATAGAATCTGTTTTTGTTTTACCATTTGTAATTAGGAAAATAGAATTATACATTCTATATGGTTTCCACTCAGATATAGCTCACAAATCTCCTGCCTGGATATAAATATCTTTCCTAAGAAATATTTATATAGTATTTTAGGTCATATTTTTTTTATAAAATTCGAAATTGAAATGCAATTTCCTCATAATTCAAATATTTTAAAACATACGTATTTTTTTCAATTCTTTAGCAATAATAATATTATAATAAAAGCAATGACAGTACCTGCACTTATACACCAATTCAAATACGGCTTAGTGGGGTAAACTTTATTTCGTGATTTTGTTTAACACCGGTTAATAAAACCGATTCCACTAAAACCCATGAACTAGCCTTCATGGGTTTTAGTAGAACCTGTGATACAAGGTTCGGTACTTGTAATTGGTATAGTACAAGAGCCCGATAAAAAAAGGCAGTTACTTCACTCCAAGTTTCGATTGCTTTAATGAAACTATGTATAATTACTAGTCGATATTGATAAGTCTACCAAGTATAGTAAAGGGAAATAAAAATGGCGACAGTTTCAAAACGTTAAAAAAGAAAATATTTCCATTTGGACCTCTATATCTGCTACAACACTAAAAAACCTAATAATTTAAACTGTTTAAGTTCAATAGCTTCCAAGACGCAATTTTTTTAAAAAGCAATAATTTATTAAAAACAAAACAAAATCAGTAGTTAGTGAACTTATTTTGGGAAATCTATATCTCAGGTATCATACTGACGCTTCCCAGCACTGAAATTAAAGATTTTGAATGCACCATATAGGTCACAGCGTTTATCTTCGTTCGAGTGGTATTTGATATTAGACAAAATAAACTTAAAAAATGATAAAATATATCTCAAGAACCATTAGTCGTCCAGATGTCTGCCAGAACTCAATTTAAAATAAGTTTTTTTACTTTTATCTCCATAGTATCTTCGTCAGTTAAATTAAAATGTATAATTTTTAAGACTTTTTAAAAAATCGTAGCTCGGAAACTGTGTGAACAGCTCAATTAAGGCTCATATTTTACATACATAAATTAACTTTACTTGTAATGGTGTTTTATTAGGTTTTCTAGTGTAGTTGGTATTTTTAAAAATACCTAGGTAATCACTATCATACTTGTCGATTTTGACGAGTAATTATACATAGTTTCATTAAAGTAATAAACAATTGGGGTGAAATAACTGACTTTTTTTCCCTCTTGGGCTCTTGGACTAATAGGTTTATCCTGAAACTTAAGGAAGCCCAATGGGATGCCCACTTAAAAGAGTGTATTATCCAGGAGAATACCATCAACCCTAAAACCCTGTTATTTTATTTATAACATGTTATAAGCGTTATTGAGGAAATCACATACATAATTACATTCATTGATAAGACGATATTGACGACTTAATATTTAGAGAGTTTTTTTTTGTTTTTTTTGTTTTATTTTATTATTATTTTATTTATTTTTTTAGTATGTATGAGATCATTTATCAATATTACCTATTACCCACAACTGTGTGGCAGATTGTAATATCTATCAATAAATAAATCTATCATCATCTAAAAAAAAAAAATATTTAGATTTACTTCACTGGAAATTCGATTCGAAGTTACTAAGAAATAAAAACCATTATTTCTTATATAAAATTTATATATACTTTTATTTACAAAGAAAAAGACCTTTATGACCAAACCCGCTCTGAAATTTCGCCCTTTGTGTGCAGCCGTCGCTGAGAAAATGAGGTTAGAACTGCCGCTCTTCATTCAAAGGCACCTGTTTTCTCCGAGACCATTACGCGACGCAGTACCCAGCTCGTTGTCGGGGCTAAAGCAAACGGTCCACGGACTTGTTAAAAGTGTATATTAATTGGAAAGAAGGAAAAGAAGAAAAAATAAAAGTTAAATCCAGTCTGAATACGCAGTTGTATAACACGATAAAATGGATCTAATTATGAAGGATTCATGTAAAAAGTTATTTATATAATTTTGATATGATTAATATTTCATCTATTATACGTCAATATTTCGTAACATTTTTTTAAAATAATTTATTAATTGTTATTTACAACTATATAAAAATACATACAACAAGTAAATTTGCTGTAGGTGACATAGTGACATGATTCAAACATGTGGAATCTACCCATTGATAAAACTCCAAAAACATTTCTAGAGGAGAAAATCTCGAGGGCATCTCTATTTCAGACACCTAGGAGTATTGGTGGTTGAGAAGTTTACCATGGAAGGAATGGTATCTGGTTCTGGCCAAATCGCCAACATATGGGATATTGAGGTCCTGATGGATGACTTGATTTGTGACAAAGTAAGGAGCATTAAGGATTATGGACTGTAAGGATTGGATTCGGGAGGAATTTGATGGGTTAGTAGAGCCCCAAAGCTCAACTCCGTAGGTCCAAATAGGCCTTATAATAGTCATGTAGATCAATCTTTTGTAATCGATTGGCAATTTAGACAGTTTGTCTAGTAAATGTTGTAATAGTCAGAATCGACTAGCAGTTTCCTGTCTTTTCAGTCTTGTATGAGGATTCCATGTCAGTTGTTTGTCGAGATGTAGTCTTAACTAACGGATCTGTTCGACAGGAATAAGTGGGGTATTATTAAAGGAAACTGTAGGGCAAGAGGTCATGGGTTTACGACAAAGGAAAAATGTGATTTGGTGGGATTTATTGGAATTAATAGTAACTTTTAATCATGAGTATTCTCCGATTGGCTAAATATAAAAGTGTATTTAAACTACAAACAAGTTTTAAAACTACAGTTTGATCATTTAGTGTTCATCGAAGTAATCATATCTTATCTGTAATTCATAAAAAACAAATTATTTTGTTGGTCTTCTATAATTTAGAGCTAATCTATTGGTTGTCTTGTAGTTGGTAATCTATAATTAGATTTAATACCTGCATTTCATGTATAAGAGGATCTCTTGGCCAAATCCTACAAAAACGAAATGGGAGAAGACTTATTTTACGAATTATCCAACATCCACCAAGCAAACGTTTTGAGCTTTATAAAAATTACAACAAAAATAAAACAAAATACTATCTGGGACTATTTTAAGCACATGGATTTATGGTATCCAGCTAGCAGTAACTCAAATAGCTCAGCCATATAAAAAGAACATTCCACATTTACCCAAATGGATTAATTAATTACGAAATTAGTGCCCACATTAATAATTGAAAATATGAACTAATTAGAGTGATAAAAACAATTGTCAAATTATTTTTAAAAAAATGTTTTGTGTAGATTTTAGAAACTCTTTCATTTTCTTAATAATTTTTACTCTTCATATGAAAACTACTTCTGTCATAGTGGTAGATATTTTGTATTTTTTTCTGGGGTCAGAGTTCAGTTAGCATGTTGTTACAATGTGCTTCAGAGCTATTATGTTACATGTTTAACAAAGTGCTGGTACTCACAGCTCTCATTAGGTATTCATGTGTGAAGGCTATATCTCCGATTTTAAGTCGTCAAGATTAATTCTTCAGACCTGGACTCTCTGAAAGAGCTTATCCACGGGAGGATACATCGCTTAGCTTATTGTAATTTGCTAGATGATTACTGCTTTCGCGAGTATTGATCTCTACAGTAATTGGGAAATCCTGATTCTTAAAAAAAATTCCTGCAAAACTCTCTAATAATATGGCAACCTGTACAATCTACTCTAAATGTTCTGCGTTATTTGAGATCAAATGAGTATTGAATGAGGAGTTAAAAATATGTTTTTAGTTTGTATAAGTTTTCTTGATTGATTTGGAATGCGATGGTTCAGTTAAGGCATTCCGAGTTCGTTTCCTAGTCCTGCCGAAGCAGTTAATTATTTACTCAATTATCCCGGCCGTGGATCTACGCTGGAAACCCCTTGGGACATGCCCAGTCTCAATAAACTGAATGAACTACGGAGAGGAAAATACCTGATGGTCAAGGGTAATGCTGTTTTGATTACCTCCTTACATGACCGTCGGATAAGATATAGTACTTCCTTACAAAGTCCCAAACTCAAAAAATACTTTTTTTTCTTCATTGATCAGGGTTCATAACTTCGATCACTAAACTACTTTCCTACCTAAAAGTATTGATTTGAAGCTGACAGCCTGTTTGAAAATACTCCCTCAATTGAACTGTAAACTATTTGCAAGTCATTTTCTACTTCGTTTATTAAAACAGGCCAATGTTTTCTCTCTTCCTTTCTCAAATGATGTGACTATTTCATTAATCACTAGAATAAATAAATTATTATAAAAATATATTTGTTTAGTAATAAAAATATAGTTTTGTTTTTATTAAAATTTATTGTTTAAAATGAGATCGGTAGAAACAAGAGTCCAATCTTAGTATATCACCGACGTCCACTAAATCAAACTATTGTCACCATGCATTTATTCTCTAGAAATATGTGACGAACATATAATTATTTAATATCATGTAAAATTATTGAAGCATTTGTCCCCTATAGTGTGCTTCAACGGGAACGATTTAAAAAACAAACATAAAATTCGAACTAACAACATGCACCCTAAAAAGGGTTAAAGGAAGACATATTAAGCCTTTAAAGGCTATTTGGACGAAGATTACTCTTATCAAGGCCTGCCCTAAGCCTTATCACCTAGAAGTGTGGCTAATCCATCAACTCCACCCACCCTCATGTAACATCTAATTCCTCTCTAGTCCGCATCCTCCGTTTAACGAGGAACAGAGTAGGATTTATTATCCGGAGGATGAATGTTCAGCGAAACAATCCCTAATGTTTTAAAATGTAGTCATGGTTCAACCAGGGTATTGTCTGTAATAACTTGCAAGTCCGAAGAAACCAACAATATTACTTAAAAAAATCATAATTCTAGAGACGATATCAATCATCGTTTTGTAGGATGCCTACACGATTTTTTTCCCCTAAATTAGTGAATCTTTTCGAGATGTCCCTTGATTGAAGCTTAAAGTTTTAGATTTTTTAAAACTAATTTATTTTTTTAATTAACTCTGGAATACGCCCCTTTATAATAATAATAATATAAAAATTATTTACATGGGTTTTAGAACCTTAGAGCTACAAAAAAAAAAGAACAAAATAAGTAAGGCATAATAAAAAAAAAATTACATACCAATATAAAGAAACTTTTAAATCTTTGAAAAGAAAAAATCAATGGATGGTATTAATAAATAAATTTAAAAAATACAGGCTTATGTGCGGTTGAAACAGAAACGCAATATTTAAATAATTATTTGATATGATATCTAATATATATTAAAAGTATAAATATAGCATTTTCTAAAAGTCTAAATGTAAATAATGAACATCTGTTTCGATTCTATTGAACTGGATGGATAGAGAATGATGGAATAAGCGGGATTTGAAGGTGGAAAGAGTACTGGAGCGACGGACATGTTAAATAAGAGAAATATGAGTTAATGATTATTATAATATGTAAAAATATGTATTTTATAAATTTCCGATCACGGATTGATTAGTATCCTATGTAATGTAGCAATCCGACGTATTTGGCCAGCATGAATGAGTAAAGAATTTTTCCCGCTCTTAGTTAGGTTATATTTCATACACTAACATAATTGCTTCCTCACTCTTTCTTTTCTTTTTTTCAGAGTTCAATTTATTTTATGAAAATTTTATTTCCTAAAAATTGTTCTTTGAGATCTACAGACGTTATTTTTTTTATAAAAGCTGAATACTTCTGCTGAAAGCGAAATGAGAGAATGGAATTTGATATAGGCGTCAAGGCAACAACTCGCAAAATCCCTCGAAATTTCTATCAACATTAGAAAAACGGCAGTCGTTTGTATGCCTGAACATGGATTTGACAAGAGAGACAAATTTCTCCCAAGACGTCTAAAACAAAATACTAATGACAATCTTAGATTATAAATACCAATATTTTTTTATTTATGATTTTTATTTAGTAAATATTTAGTATGTATAAGAGACTGAAAGACTGACGAATATGAATTACACGTGGAATAATATTACAATAAATTGAAAGAAAATTTTAATACAGCCATACTTATTCAGGGTGTCTAGCCAAGCGGCTTGAAGATTTTACCTAAATTTCCTATACCATTTTCGAATCTAAAATATTTCCGATAGATTTTCTCAGTAGCTAGTCCCCCCGTTATCTGTAAGCCAGAGAAATCCTTAATCGGCCCCTTCTCCACTTATGAACTAAAACCAATGACTCCATCAGATCTCAGAACTCTCTCAATACGAGTTATTGGCATTAATAGCAAGGAGAAGCTAAGTAAGAATGCTGATAATCATGAATTACTCCTTTTTTACCAATCTTAACCAGGGGATAATAAAATCACCACAATCTCCAATCTCCAGGTTTTCCTCCTCGTCAGTTAACAAATTACATAAAAAAGGCAGGGTACTCTGAGAAAAAAAAAATCCGTTAGATTCGAAACTGATCAAAAATAAAAATTATCAAACCTAAAACAAAACGAAATTTTATTATTACACATTAAGTACAAAGATTCACTTAAACACTTATTAAAGTTAAAAAAAAATAACTCATTGTTATTTAACACAACCATACGATATTATTTTAAATTCCAATTTTATTCAATGATTAATGTACAAATATTTTAAATTGTTTTAAAATAAAAACGAAGAAGAGAACTCTAAGTCAATAAATAAAAAACACGAAAGAAAAACAGGAAATTTAGTGTAAATAAAACCGCAGTGGTCGTTTTTAATTAAATTGAACGTCACTGATTGCAGGATTTCATTATTTTTTTACAACAATATTGACACAGAACTGACAGTTTATTGACAAATCTGTAGAGAGAATTATATGGATATTTATCTTTGAAAACAAGGTGTTATAAATACTAAAATGAATCTGATATTTTTTACAACGGTGAGTAAATTTAATTTTCATCCAAACAGATTAATTTTTAAAAAAAATTCAATATAGGAATAAATACTTTAGATTTGTTGTGATTGCGTGTCTAAATCATAAAAACCCGACACACGTTTTAAGGTAATTTTTTTTTACACATTATTTCATGGATTTCAGATTAAAGGAAGCTATGAATAATGGAATCAGAATATTAAAATCGCTCTGAAATAGGCATCAACTTTTTTAAATATATTTGGGAAGGCAGTATATAATCCTCATGAGCATAATGTATCAGCCAATGTGTGAGTGCCATAACCCGTGGATCAAGACCTACTTGCACGTCCTTGAACCAGAGTGTTTTAATGTACGTCGGAGTGTAGGGTACTGCCTAATTGATCCTGAAGGGATCGATTATCGAACCATGGATAGCCTATAATTGTACCATGGAGATCTTGGTTTAGATAAAACAACTATTTTTTTATTATGTATTTTCCTTTTTATATTTCGTGACATAAAAATCATTTAAATTACCACTTCAACTACTTTTTTTCATTACCAAATTTAATTTTAAATTAAATCAGTAAATTCACTTATATCCATTTAAATTTAAACAAAATAATAGTAGCTTACGAAATAAAACCTTCATAGGCATCAAAACAATATTTGATAGTAAAAATGGCTAAGATTTTCTTTCTATTGAAATTAACTAATTAGAAGTAATATTTGAAAACAATGAACAGCTAGATTTGAGGGGTTTAAAAGTTTTATAGTTACATGGTCAGTGTGGTTTGAGTGGCTAATGAATGCGTATTAAGAATAAGGACAACGGAATAGTATCTGAAGGTCCCACACAGAGATGATTTCAACTCGTTTCAGGATTGGGCCATGTTCGACCAGCGAAAAAATAAAACCCATCAATGTGCCGATAGTGTGAGCGGTGTATCTCTACATTAATACATTTTTTCAACAGTACATGTTGAAAGAGAACACCACAACAACGGTTTTTTAATATTTTATATATAGTTTTTGAAAATTATAATTATTAATAACTATATACAGCATATATCTGGACACTCTCATGTAGATGCAATCAAATAATGGGATCCTAATATAATTAATTAGGAGCGACGGTAGCAGCGTGGCAATGCACCTGTCTACTAACCCAGTTGTGAGTTCGAGTTCCCGGCTCTACCCGAGATTTTTTCAAACATAACATTATACAATACTGTTGTCAGTCACAGCCTCTTCCCTATGGGTGGCACTCCCAAAAAATTGGCGTGAGAGTGACGAACCCATCCTTATGAAAACCACGTCAAGAAACGCGCGATGTATTCCCTAGTAGGTCACACGCGGCATTGGACCTCCACGTCGCACCAATGAAAAATATATATAATTCATTAATTCATATTAATTTGTAAATTCAATGTATATCAATGCTCGAAACACGTAATTACAAAAACATAGTTTATAAACGGCTCATAAATTACTTATACTAGTTAATTTTTTAACCGAGACTGCCCGACATCTTTAACTGATTAAAGCTTAACTGTTAAGAATTATCAGAAACGCATGGACATAAATATAAAACTCGAGCTACTCGTTTTTAAAAAAAGTTTTAAGGCCGTTTGATGATAATTAATTAATGATGTTTAACGTAGTCGGACCACAGAGGTATGTCCTTTGTTGTAAGGAAGAAATTTACTTCTGATTGACGTCAACTTTCGTCTTAGAAGATCCTTCTTCAGACAGCGCGCCAAGTAATTGCTTCCTAAAAAGTTTAGTACTTAAAGGAACACATTACGGAGTTCGAAAGTTTAATTTAAATGCTTCACTTTGTTATTTAACTCATTAATTACTAAGCTGATTTTGCCAATAGTAATATTACCAGATTGGAGAAGTTAGTCGGTGGGTGCGGTCAGCAAAGACCAACATAAATAAACAAAACCATATTTATTTATTTTATGCCGACGTTTCGAACTGAGTTTCAGGTCTTCATCAGGGGTTATGGCGTAGAAGGTAGGCCTGCAACTGGTAATATTACCAGAATTAATTATCTTTTTTTTATTGATATTATTAACGAAACAAGATTAAATGTAATCATAAAATAACATTAACCAGATAGATGCTTCGGACACGTCAGGTTACATCAATGCACGTTCTAGAATGTTACTCCACTTTTTACCCTACTAGCTTTAAAATCGAAACAATGTCAAACAAGGTTGACTTTTATTTGATTCAAGGTACAAATGGATCCATTGGTAATTGGCCAAGCGTAAATGAACTTTTTTGTGAGTACATTGGGTAGTGAAAGTTGTTCGCTATTTGGTAAACTGAAAATTTCTCAATGAATCAAATATAGATTAAAATATGTTGGCAAATACTAAAATATTAAATTAAACGTATACTATTAGTATATTTAAAGCAATTCTTTACATTAAAAATCAACACCTAAAGTTTGACCTTTATCGAATTATTAAAAACCTCATTCCATTAAACCCGCATCAAAATCTATAACAAAAAACCTGGAACCCGAGTTCCTTTCATCTTCCAAGTCATTCCATATCATAACGCCGGCATATTACTTCAGATAAGGGGAAGGAAGTAATTTTCGTCGGAATGAGTCTTACGCCGACCTGTCAACGAAGTACCTTATTTCACTCGCAAATGCTCAAAGGGAAAGGGAAAAAAATGTAATATATACATATAAGGGCCTAGGGAAAGATAAAGGGCTTTGTGATTTTCCCGTTTAAATAGAATTCCGAAACTTTTGGAGAGTATATTGCATATTACGTGAGGCAGGCTTGAGATTACCCAAGGGAACGTACACAGAAATACACCACGACGTCGCTGGAGTAAGGCGGTAATTGAAATAACCCAAAACGCGTTATAAGAAAAATTTTTTTTTTGGAATATTATTGTAATGAAACTGAGACATTTAAAATTTATTTAAATATTTGTCATTGACTAAATAATAAATTTAAGATTTGAATTTCAGAAAAAATGCGCGTCCATTCCGACTATTACAGCACTTAAAAGACAAACAGCATATTTTTAGCAAACGCATAATAAAATATTTTGTTATATTTTACTTAAATAATATAACAATCCTTCCAATCCGAACCCGCCCAGTAAGATCCCTAGGGAGCAACGGTACTGTAAATATTTGCTTAAAACGGGAAGAGAAGACTTTAAGACAGTTATATCCAGCAATATTTAAAAAGTGCCTACAATTAAAAAATAGCGTGAAATCCTCCACTCTCGCCCTCCGTGGAAGCTTTACTTATCTTACTTTTCAAACGGAGAATCATAGGGAGTAGGTTGGTCGATGTACGACATGTCACAATCTCACAAGAGGAGACCATAATACACAAAAAAGGCTACCCTTCCCGTCAGGACCCACCCCACAAAGACCATAATTTTCAACATTAGTATAAATTTCTTTTTATAGCGCTGGAATGAAAAATTATCATTGCCTTTACTAGATGTTTCATTTTTTTTTCCGGGAACATGAAATTTTAATAATTACAGTTTTAATTAAGTTCATCTCATAACGAATCTATTTCAAGAACACCGTCAGCGCCGTTCTCGCTTACAAACAACCTTTTTATGATAGTTCATTTTTTTATCAGACTTTTAAAATATTTATTAAAAAATATAGTTTCGGAATCGATGCAAGATTTTTATTAGGGTACGACAACAGTGCAGTCTCTCCCCATCTTTTTAAAAACACATAGATTTAAATATTTTTACAACTACTTATTTTGTATTTTTTAATCATTTTTAGTTTTGATTAATCCTGTGAGAGGATAAAAGAAATTCCTACCTTTTTTTTATGTTGCTTAGACAACCCCATACCGAACTACTCGGCTATGGGAACTTTTTTAAGAGAGCTAGAACGGATAAAGGCTCCACGGCAAGCTGTTAATAGGCAAAGAGGAGGAAAAAGCAAAATTAGCCGCGAGTTGAAAGTTGGACCACTAATTCCCTCCCCGCGACCGCTGATTTCATTGGGAGCAACTTCACCTTTGCGCGAACTTTACAAAAAGCCCTCCAACGACGCATGAAGAATTGATGGTTCCTGAAGGAAAGGCAAACTTTTCTAATCTGAATAACCGGTTAACTAGTAAATCCGAATAACTTTGTCGATTAAAAGTTTTTTGTTTTAAAAAAAACTGAATATCTTAGTCGAGAAAAGTAAAGGATTTATTTTCTTCTTTTTTTTTAGATTAAATAAATATCAAACCACTTGTAAAATATTACAATACATACAATTTCAAGGAAACATATAAAATCTGATAAATTCTAGGAAGAAAATAAAAAGAGAAATTTTGAAAAGTATCGATCCTCATTAGTACCTGTTAAATAAAATTGGAGGATGATTTTAGAATTGCGACGAAGAATAGCTAGAGATAAAAAGATAATAAAAGTGAAGAGACAGATTTCTTTTTTTTTCGCCCCCTTCATACAGGTATTGATTACATTATGAGTACATATATATTCCATTTCTTGGAATATGTATGTACTCATAATGTAATAAATATTTTTATGGAGAGTAGGAAAAAAAAGAGACAGAATAGTAAAAACTTAACAAATTAAAACGAGTGTTAGTTTGCTAATTAGTTTAAAATACATCTTCATCTCGGAGGATTGCCAGGAATGGAAGAGGAAGCAAGGTTTGAAACGAGTGGGTTTGGGTGGTTAGGGAGTTTATTATGGAAGGAATAATATCGGGTTCGGGCTAGATCGGTTACATAAGGAACAGTTAGGTCTTTATGGATGGTTTTATTAGTAAAAAAATAAGGAGCATTGAGGATTTTACATAGGATTTTGGATTAAAATTATTTCATTAAAATTATATCATTATTTTATTAAAATTATTAAATCAACAAATAATGTTTTTAGAATGCATAAAAAGGTAATAAACATGTAAATAATTCGTAAATGACAATTTATGGAAATATTACGGGAGCTAAGAATGATTCAGCCGAGAAGGAAGCGAGAAGATAGGGCACAGAGGTGCGGTTGTAGCCTTGGCTGTCTTCAATGGGAGGCAGGTCCATATTTAGTCAGCCCGGTCACACTATGCATTTACATAACTACACAGACACCTTTGGTCTGCCTTTTATACATGTTTATGTTTGGAGTTTAAGCAACTGACAGTTAGGACAGCACGTTGTGACGTCATTATACTCATATTTCAACCACTAGATAAAAAATCTGATGAATATTATAAACGTAACTAAGAGTAAATACTGTATGACAGAAAAATAAACTTCTATTGTTTTTTTTTTTTTGTTTTTTTTGTGTTTGTTCAAATGTAGTGCTCATAAATAAATTGGGCAGAACATAAAAAACAACAGACCTTTCTAAATAACGTTTATAAATAATGTTTGAAATAACTGTCTCCATTAGAAATGTTGAGTAACTTCCTGATTTTCTTCTCAATAACGATGTTTTGCGATACGAATAGCAAACAAAGTGGTAAATAAATATCGACCTATACTAGGAAAGAAGGGAGAAGAAAGTTCTCCCTGCTCATCTCGTTCCCTCATCTAGCGTAAGTTGAACTTAATTGGATGAATATATTAATTTCAATAATTAGTTCCCAAGTGTCATTCCAACATGCTAGCTGGTTGTCTCACTAATGAAAAATAAGGTAACACTTTTAAGTTAAGGCCCTTCTACGACCTTGGTGAGTTTGAAAAATCGGAGTCCTCCAATTCCAGTGGTATTGTATATTTTTAAAAGAATTTTTGTAAACTTGTTCAATGTTTTAATTTAAAAACACTATTATTGTCAAAGAAAGTCTAAACTTCAATTTGGAAATGAAGGAAGTGTTGGAATTTAGGAGTTATAATTTGTCATGGTTCATCTCTTTGTCACTGAGCAGTAGTAGGCGTTGGTTTTCCAAAGATAAAACATGGAAGCATTTTTCTCTACGTTTCTACATACTTTTTAGACAGGTTAATCTGAATTTCAGGTTTGTCTTTAAAGTCGCCGATATGAAAAAAAAAATCATTTAAACTGACCAGTTGAGCCTAAGTATCAACAGCATATGTCTGAAACCATTTATTTAAAAAAAAATGTAGGTAAACCCAGATAAAACCGGCTTAGAAGGGAGTATTTTATGTGAGAGGAAAATGTGAAAAAAAAGTATCTAAAGATGAGAAAAAGCTGAAATGGGAAATTAATGAAAACAAGGAAATGTTAATAGAAGAACTGATTAGCAACCTAATTATTTAAAAAAATATATTGTAATGTCATAGCAGGACGCACCTAAAAGAGAAAAGATGGAATATTAAAGTCCAAATGGTTAAATATGAATAATAAACATTTTAAAAAAAAAAAAAGTTAGATTAGACTTTCTTTGTACAAAAAAGTAGGACCAGACGTGACTTTTACCAAAATAAAGAACAGTCAACATTAAATCTAATTTGGAACCTTTATCTAACTAAAGATTAATTAAATGAATTAGGGTTGATATTGATATGGCAAGCGACCTGGATACTGTGTGTCCGTCACAGCCCAGCGATAGTACGAACTGACAAACGGTCTGGAATAGGGCACTTTCCCACGACAAAACGTCCCAACAAAACTTGGTTCATTCAAATATGTATGTATA
>NW_027113385.1:428736-440216 GCF_000696795.3 Halyomorpha halys
CCCCAAAGCTCAACTCCGTATGTCCAGATGGGCCTTATTATTGTCATGTAGATCAGTCTTTTGTAATGAGTTGAAAGTTTAGACCGTTTGTCTAGTAAGTGCTGTAATAGTCGGAATCTGCGTGCAGTTTCCTGTCTTTTCAGTCTTGTGTGAGGATTCCAGTTTAGTCGTTTGTCGAGATGTAAAATAAAAGTAAATTTAAAAAATCCTTTTAGGGCCAATATATTCCGCTTCCACATAAGATCGATAAATTAAAATGAATTATTAATGAACTGAACTGATGGTGTGATTGCTTCAATCTATCTTGAAGAGCTTATGACTGATGCCTATAGAAAAAGACTTATGTAAACGTTATACTCTTACATATACTGTTATTCTTATAAACGTTTAACTTTTTTTTTAATTTTTATTAAATTTCGAATACTAAATAAAGTAATGATCTTAGGTAATAGAAAGAGTCAGTCAAGCTAAATTTGGTTTAAACTCCACCCGGCATAATTTAATGGCAATAACGTCCCATATACAAGCAAATTATAATTTTACAAATAAATCTCTCAGGCGGTAGTATGTTATTCAGTTTTGGGGGTTTCGAGCACTATGACGTTATATAAAAATATAAAAGGTATTTTTTTAAAAAATGACTGCTCCTCTCTAGATATACGCCTAATTATATTTGAGCTCAGGAAACAGGTACCCTCTTCCCCCCCCCCACACACTCGTATACGCTAAAATAACTTTTCAATTTTATTTTAAAAGTTTTAGAACTGAAGGGTTTTCTTAACTTGAGAAATAGTATTTTGGATAATTATTTACTTTCACTTCTCCAAAAAGAGAGAACAATTACTTCTTTACTAGGTTGAACAAACCTTTTAAAAATGAACTACCCACCCATGCAACATGGAATCTTTCCCTATAGTGGAATGGGTGTAAGGACGTAACACTAATGGATCAAGAAAAAGTTCTTATTTGAAAACAATTTAAAGGAGACTATAGGAAAAAGCCTAATCAAGTCTACACAATAAATTCAGGAGAATCTTCGAATTTATAACCAAAGAGTAAAGTGAAGGTTTAAATGTCAAACCTCATAGTTAAACCAATGGGAAAATTAGAACCTTAATAGATACAGAAATATAGGAAAAATAGAGGTATTTTTAATATATAGATGAGATGTACTTTTAATAAATTTTCCAAAGATTTATACCTCGCCCCTAAACAACTGTCACGACGTCCTATATACATATACACAATATAGGTAATGTCCAATTTAAAAGTTTTTTTTAAAAAATTAAAACATGAAGAGGTAGATTACCTATTAAATGCTTCATTTATATAGCATCTGGTTATAGAGCCCAATGAATGCTATAAACATATATTATCTTATATTTTTATCTTGTAATATCTGTAATATTTTTATTTTGTTGAGTTAATTACAATATTAAATATCTAATACTGAAGATTATCAGACAGTAGAGTTTCATTGTCGAAAAAAGTTCACAAATCCGTCGTAAACATCAAAGATGTAATAAATATCGATTTATAATTAAGAAGTAAATGTAAATAAATTTATAAGTAAGAAGTAAACATGCTAGAAATTGCTGCCGAAAAAGGTGCGGTATTAGAACCTTAACTTTAAATAAAAAAAATGTCCCCTATTGGAAGACATTTAATATTATGTATAAACTTAGACATTTATCGACGTACAGTCTGGTCAAGAAGTAATTGTTCCCGCGAATTTTTTAGGAGCGAGATATTTCACACATTATTTATAACATTTAAGTGAAAATTTTGGGGACATGTGTCTAGTGTAGAAGCTAATGGAATTATTCATGAAGAGGGGGGCTGGTTCGAACAGCCAAATGCCATAATCCTGCTTTAGAGGAACACTAAGCCGGAAAAACAGCTTTGAAAATCAAGCGGGTTCCTGCGTAAAACACAAATGACTCGCCAAACGGGAGAAGTGGAGTATACCTCTTTGGCAGGCAGTGTGGTGAGGTCGTGAACGGCTTATGGCTGTCTATCTCCCTTTTAATGGAGTAAACCAACAGATACCCGAGTCAAAACAGGAATGAATTTTAACTTTAGAAGTATAACTTTGAGCTACACCCTTCTCTCTTTGTAAAGTCAATATACATACTCTAAGATAATTTAATAAGAGAAAAATATTACGATTTTGACGAAAATATGTTGAGTTGAGTTCATCACAAAACCTTCATTGAGGCCGAAAATATCAAAAAATAATTTTAATTTTTGAAGAAGTTTGTCGGGGGGTGCGGTCAGCAAAGAACAACATAAATAAACAAAACCATATTTATTTATTTTATGCCGACGTTTCGACCTGAGTTTCAGGTCTTCATCAGGGGTTGTGTCGCAGAGGAGGGAAAGATTAGTACTCGAATTTTAATTTTTCTGTTGCTATAAAATTTTGTATTTTAGGGTTTTTCAAGCTACGAATAACAACTACCAACTTTATCGATTACTTTAGCGATCGGAAAAGATTGGACACTCTCGGATGCAAACATATTTCCCAGTATGTAACCTGCTATCTCTTTTTCTCAATTTTTTCCTGTAGTTGACAATCGAATTAATTCATATTTCATGTTTACATATTTTTACAACTATTTTTTTATTTATTGATAGATACTACAATCTGCCACACAGTTGTGGGAAATAGGTTATAGTGGTGAATGATCACATTCATACTAAAATTAAAAAAATAAATAAATGATAAAAAAGCACATAAAATCCCTCTTAAAATATATGCAAACCAAAGGATAAACAAAATGAACATAATCAAACTATTTATATGAAAAAATAAAATAATAATATAATCTGTTGTCACATTTACACTCTTATACACAATATTTACACAATCCACCTTCACAACTATTAACAAAGCAAGTTATAATAGTTAATTATTTTAAATAAACAGAATTGAAGGTATTTTAGAGAAAGATTTATTGAAAATTCGACATTTAAGCCCTCTTATATTATTCTATGAGAATAAGATCTAGTTGATATTAAAAAAATCACCTCTTCCGTCCGAAGGGAGAATTCCACCTTAGCAAGGGCTAATATCATGGTTTCGCATCAGGCACGGTGTCCCAAATGGCAGTGTGGCCCAATGGTTGATGATCACTATCCTCAAGATATTAACAGAACGCAACATGCTGCTGTAGATCACACTGCTGTTCTATTACTGACCATGAAGCCAAGGATAACCTATTGAGGCAATTGAAGGCAGTCCCAACAAACGCTAAAGACGAGCGGGAAAAGAGGACTAGATGTAGAAGAACCACCATCAGACAACATGGGCCAATGTGGTATCTTACATAAGTTTCAAACTCTTGGCTAACTCTCTCATGTTTCGGGGGTCCATGATGCGTGTATCATAATTCGAACAACATAGGCCCAGAATTTGGCTTCATGTCTCGAGACCCTTAAACAGTGGTGAGTGGGGGCTTAGGGTCATTAACATCTCATGCCCGACTTCGTTGTTTTCCATTCGATCAAAGAAGATCCCTCTGTTGTTATATTCCCCTTCATGTTTTCGGTATAGAGATAAACATCATTAAGTAGGATTAAGCAATGATACTTCATTATTATTTATTGTTAATTAGGACAAATCTAGAAGTATTTTAACCAACAGCTCATTGTTGATAATGCTAGAATTTTATCTATACAAGGACTCGGGGACCGAACCACTCTCGGAAATGTAATGAGTTAGTACGAATAAAAAAATAAATTATAAACTAAAATAGAAAATGTTTTAAGTTATACAGGCACGTCTGCTTGTTTTAATGAATGTATGAGATTTACTGGTAGAAACTATTACCATTATTCTGAATGTTTAAGCAAAATACTCCATAAGATTAGTCTTTGCCAGCATAAGAACAGAAATGGCTCATAATAAAGAATAGGTGTGAGATTAATTTCAAAATGAATTCAAGTATGTACTACACTATATCAGGAATTTCTTATTTAGGTAGTTGGTTTAAAACGAAAAAAAAAAGTTTAAAAAGAATCTTTGAGAAAAAAAATCGTTTTATCAAGGAATACAAGACAGCTTTTGTTCATGAAAATTACTCATAAATTAATAATTAGTTTTAATTATGAAAAAAAAACTCTTTTTCCCGTTGGTTCTTTCAATTATGAAAGAAATATATGAGGAGAAATAAAAAAATAACCTAAAGGAAACAAACTGAGGAGGAAATATCAGCTGAACTTTAAAGACAAAATCATAATTCTAGAATGTTTAATACCCCTAATGTATATACAATTAACATCCAAGACCTAATGACTATTCATTTTTTTTTTATTTATTAAACAAAGTACTTAACCAAATGAAGTAGGTTCGAATTCGAAGTTTTAGAATTTTGAACAAACTTCATTCGTTTTAATTGTAAAGTTTAAAGCCTTAATGAACATAACATTGAAACCCTATGCTATTCCTTGTTATTCCAAAGATCCGGGGATGTCGCTAAGTTGGGTTTAGGTCCCTAAGGATTACTAGAGGTTATTGTGATTGAACAGAGAAACTTGAGCAGTAATTGGGCTGAAGACCCTCGAAGATTAAGGAGCTAATTCAGGAGGCATAATAAGCTCATTCTGTGATGTTATACTATACAACGTTATACATATTTAGCCATTCGGCGATTCATGTTTATCCATAAATATCGACTTCTATTGGAATTTCGTACTGATGTGCTGAGTTTAGCTTACTATTCACTACCGTCCAGCATCGCATAAATGAATGAATTGTTCATATCAAAGAAACAATTATCATCAATCTCTACTACATTTCTCACTGTGAGTCAGATCATACTTATGAAACTGTGTTAAATAAAAGTAATTAAAACGCATATTATATTTTTGATAAGTAACTAAAAAAAAATCTGATCCATGAAGGGTCAGGGTTGCAGTACTTTGTAAGGAAGAACTGTTACTAGACCAAAGGTTGTGCCAGGAGGAGGTTTGAATCACACTTGACCACCAGATTTTTACCTAATCAAGGGTACCCACTTTGTGAGGCTGGATGGTGGTCTTCCGAATCCACAGGGCGGACTCACGGCTACAGTGAAACATAAAATAATTATTTGCCACAGCCGGATTCAAACCTGGGTCCTTATGAAGTATCACAAATTATATCTATCGTAGTATCTAGTGATATTTAGGATATCAGTATATTATATATTATAAACAAACAATTCAAAGAAAACTTGTAACCCTGGACTTCTGGAGCATCACAGATGAAATTAAATCAATATACAAATTGATATCCTAAATATCACTAGATACTACGATAGATATAATTTGTGATACTTCATAAGGACCAAGGTTTGAATCCGGCTGTGGCAAATAATTATTTTATGTTTCACTATAGCCGTGAGTTAGCTCTGTGGTTTAATTTCATGTGTGCTGCTCCAGAAGTCCAGGGTTACAAGTTTTCTATCCGAAGGGCCTTTATCTGAAATGTGGTAGTTAAAAAAAATAAACTAAAGAAGTAAGGTAAGCGAAAATGTTGTTCAGTCCACGGGAGTATCATTCGTTTAGTTGTTATATCGCTGGACTGTATATTCTTAAGGACTAGAGGGGGGACGTCATATGCCACAATGATATCCACGTAACACAGCACCACCGGAGAATTAGATGCCAAGAGGACGAAGTGGATTGGGGTTGAGCTGCTGAGGAGACAGCGAACCTTCTTCTTCTTGGTACCACGTATCACACCTATTGAACACCTTTTCCCCATATCTAAATTCTTACTTACCTAATTAACATTATTGTATTCTTTTCGGCCTTCTTCTACCAGTTATTTCGTTATATTTTGATATATTAGTTTCTCTCAATATCACTTTTTCTCTAACTAAACCCCTTCAGATATCTTAAAGCTTTGACTTGGATCTAATGCCTTCATAGCTTAAAATTTGAGGAAGGTACAGTCTAAGCAAAATTAATGTCCAATATACTGCTTAATTTATCTATTTTTGCCACATATATTTTGTATATAAATAACCGATTTTATGTCAAAACATTAAATCCTAAAAAAAAAAGAACATGATGTTGTATGAACAAAAAATGTAATATCAAATAGTGGTATTAATAATTCATAACATGATATGAATATCGTACCTCGGAGCGTTTATAAAACTATTAACGGATATTCTTTTGCATCAAGTCCACTAAAAATGATAATATAAATTTTTATTATTTTCTTTTTCTTTCTATTGAAAGCTTTATTTTATTACATTTCATCGGTATTCATGGAGCAGGACATTAAGTTTCTCCATAGGTTGATAATAAAGATAATAAAATTCATTCATACCCTTTTTTAATTTTATATATTTGTGTTTTATATCTAGCTATCTCATATATAATATTATTGACCTGAAATAGCGTTGGGTTTTATTCTTTTTAAATGTAATGCAATCAAAGAAGCTGTTTTTGTAAATATGATAGATAAATTATATCTTACTTTTTCGTATCGTATTAATCTATATTACCATATTTATTAAATTCATTGTAGTTCAAGTTATAAATTTAAGTAAACAGACAAATTCAGTAGCACGACAGGGAAAGAGACAATTAAAAGTTTAATGAAAATTTTGCTTAGGTAGAACTCTAGGAAACTGAACAAATAAGACCATTATAAAAAGCATTAAGATGAAAAAAATAAAGAAAATATTTTATATTTACATTTAAAGGAATAACTTCTTAAAATATTTCTGTCAAACAAAACCTTACGGCATGGTAACATTTTTTTTCTTTTTTTTTATGATAACCTTCTATGTTATGAATAGAATTTTTATTTTATACAAATGTTTCCAAGGATTGAAATAAATATATATTTTTACACGTAAAATTTGCTGTTAAAAGTGATTAAGAGGGTGGAAAACCCCCTAGGAAAAAATATTTCCATATTTTATCACGTCTGAATTTCTAAATATTTTTACCGTCCATAAATGAATAAGATCGAAAGAACTTCTTCATTTTAAGAGCTTCCACGAAGAGGACATCATCAGATTGATTAATATTTTATTTATTTCAAGTTTACAATTCTAATAATTACAAACATATCAAAAACAAAATATAACGATAAAACACCTCACAATAACAGCGAAAACTCGTAATACGCCCCATGAAATATTCATGTGAGACAAGGTTGTTGGAACGAATTCTAAACTGGTTTTAATAAATAACCCACCAGCCTAAAACCCCTTCTCGTTTAAGTGTTTTTTTGAAAAAATTATGCTAAAACGTGTTGCTAGGGAAAAAAGGATGAAATTCACATATCCCTGTAGAGAGAGCTAAGCGTTTCAGTTTAAAACTAACAAAATATTTAGGACTTTATATACATACATATTGTAAAGTGCGTCGTTTAGAAAAATAATATTATATCAATTTATGGATATGATATTTTCAAAGCATGCTAGTATTATTAATGATATTCAGCATACAATAAAGTATATATTTCGTATTCTTTTAGGATATGAAACTAGTGTAATAAGTATAATTTAATAGTGTAATAATTATGCAGATAAATTATCAATAAATAGTAAGCATTCTCAAATAATTTAATATAACGGGCTCAAGTATGTCCGAGGATGGAAAATTATAATTCCAAGATCAAACAATAAAGTCAGCGAAATTTTCTTTTATTACTTCACGCATTGTGTTTTGCACTTTACACAAAGGAAGGGTTTTCGCGAGCAAAACAAATTTTCCTTGTGTACCATACTAGTCATTAATCTGTCGACACAAATAAAACTTTGAACAATACAAATACTTACTCAGTGGGTGATTGTTTTCATTTTTACAAACAGATTGTACGATTTCAAAATCGAGAGACAAGATTCTAATTTGTCTTGACTATTTATCTTAACATTACAACAACATGATTCAACTGTATGAAAAGACGTAATATGATCTCTTATATAAAACTACCAATAGGAAACATAACCAGAAATCGAAATTTAAGCTGTACAAACACACACTAGACAATATATCACGCTGTCCTTGGATTTGTCTCGAGGCGTAAAAACGTCCTGCTTTGAATTTGTGAAACCTATATTATCCTCCTTCCGTCCCAAACAGATTCATTGCTCGGTAACAGCTAGAGATAGATATATTTTAACTGCCTGAGTTGAAAATAGGACCCAAAACATTCCGAACCGGGCACTGTGGAAACCATGTCCCAATATGCTCGGCTGTCATGTCCCGTTCTGTCTAAGAAAAAAAAGAACTCTATACATCAGATGACAAATTATTTTCAAATTTTAATTTATAAAAAAGTTTATAGTTGCTTCAAGAAAGGGTGATTTTTATTGGCAGTTATTACACACGAAATAGGTGAAATTCATTACAAAATTAAAAAGCATAGAATACATATTTTTCATTGATTATTATTTAGTCTGTCTTGCTCTCCACTATGTGTTTTCAGACATAAACTTAGGTTCGTACGATGAACAAAATAATTGAAACTGTAAAAATATTAATAATAAATTATGATTTTTAAAAAAATCAAAAGAGGATTGCGTAAGTTGTGACATTCACTTAATGTTGGTTCTTATGAAAGTAGCATACTTAGAAATAAATGCCTTTCTTAAAAAAACAATACATGTGCGTAATCGAGCTTATTGAATGAAATTGAATATAAGTGATATGGGACCATTCAGACATCATCCTGTACGATCCCTGAAAATATTAAAATCGAATTAACTGTGATAGATGTTTTATTCGCTACATAGATTTGACTACAGGCCAACAGAGACACGGAACCAAAATTGTCTCTTAATGCCTAAAACTTCAAACGAGAGTGGACATTTTCTATTCAGCGCACGAAATTTATTTTAAATTTCCAGTATAAGTACAAAGCTTCCATACCTTTGGTAGTACCCGAAGCAAAATAGTGCTGTCATCCTTCTTCTTCATTCATTATGACAATAAACTTACCGAAATAACAGACTATGCAAAAACATGTTACATCTATATACCACAAATATTTGAAATCTATAAACAAAAGTTTATAACAGTTATGGTATACTATAATAGTAAACCAGATATAGTTAACTTAATAAATAGTATCAGTAACAAAGGGATTAGGCAAACTGTCCTACAGAGATTTCATAGAATATAGATACTTAATTATCTAGCTGTATGAAATAAATAAATGAAACCCACAAAGGGGGAAAAATAGTTGTTAATTTTTTTCATAAGAAGCTTTTTGCTAACCTGCTGGAGGATCTTGACGAAATCGAAATTTGTCAATGGTACCAGATATATATAAGTGAATAAACAAAATGTATGAAAGTACGCATGCTTTAATTGCCTAATTAATAAAATAACATTAATATTAATATTTATAACCTTATCAATGAAATATTGTAATATCCTAATTATGCGAGTATCTGTATGCCCTAACTGAATGTTCCCACTTTGTGCTAGTGAAACCAGCGAAGTTAGTAAATGTGCCAGCTCACCACTTCAATGAAGGGCCCTCACGAAGAAGCTCTTGGCAGATTGCAAGGTGATAAGAGCTGCTCACTGCCACTTCACGCTAAAGAGAATATTTTAATCTTCTCAACAAAGGGTCCTTAGGACGACCCTACCTGGCCAGACAAAACGGAGTCACCTTCTCTGTTCTGAAAAAAAAAATTAAAGGGAGAGTTCTGGTAGGACTTTGTAACACAGAATCAAGAAAGAGGGCAGAAAGAGAAGTCCTTGTTGGCCCCAATTTCGTCCTTTTTTATGTTTTATCATAATGAAACTACATGGTTTTATGTTGAATAACACTAGTAATTTCATATAACAGGGTTCAAACGCCAAATATTCAAAGAATCTTCCTTTATATTTTCTTCTTCTTCTGTCTCATCCCCCTTGAGTGCCTTTCAGCATGGAGGACCCTCTAACCACTTGGTCCACACATCTCGGTCCATGGCAAGCATCTTCATCAGAGCCAGCATTTTTCCTCTTTCCAGACCTAGTCCTTGGATATGTGCCATATAGCTTCTTCTAGGTCTGCCTCGTGGTCTCCTATCAGTCGGTTTCACCTTCATACATTTTCTTGCACTCTCTCTTCCCCCATTCTACAGAAGTGTCCATACCATCGGAGCTGTCGGTGTTCAATCACTGATTTTACTGAGGCCATCTGAAGTTCTTCTCTTATTCTTTCATTCCTTATCCTATCTCTCCTAGTTTTGCCCAATATTCTTCATTCACATTTCAGCAGCCGTAATCCTGTGCTTGTCTTGGGTCACCCAACATTCACTGCCATATATTGCTTTAAAGATATGGAGCTTGATGTCCTTACCTACCATCCTCTTACCCATAATAGTATTGCATATCTGGTAGTAAATACTATTTGCTTTATTTATCCTATTGGACACTTCTTGGTCTATTTTGCCAGATTTATTGAAAATTGATCCAAGGTAAGTATAGAAATCCACTGTTTCCAATATTCTCCATCATTGCATACTATTTGAACATTCCCCACGTCCACCTCTCATCTCTGACAACTGTCATAACCTTGCTCTTGCGGCTGCTAATACTCATTCCTTTGCGGGCGAGTTCCTCTTGCCATTCCACAATGGCCCGTTGCAATTTTTCTTTAGTCAGTCACCAGCACGATGTTAGCATATAGAAATGCCTGCACTTGTACCGTCCTCATGTTGCACATACCGACAACAGTCCAAGCTGTTCTTCTCCTTCATATTTTGTGGATTTCATCCATAAAGACAATAAATAATAATCGACTGAGGCTATTTCCTTCTTTTTCACCTATTTCCAGAGAAAATACCATTATGCTCCTTTAAATGTAGGTAACTGGAAGTGGAACTTCATGAATTGTTTTTTATTTAATCCTCCATTGACTACATATTTTTTCTAATATGTATTTATTGCTATTTACAACTGTACATTATAATACATTTAGTAAATCTGATCTAAGTTAAATTGGAGTGTTACAGGCGCCTAGAGAAACTACCCATCGGTAGCACTCTAATTGACTACATTTAAAATAGATTGATGATGGATTGCAATGATTAAGTAAAATGATTCGATTTTCCGGACTGTTTGCGCGCAAATCATCAAGGGCCTTAAAAAATTGTTTTAGGTGTTTGATAATCTTCGACTTCAAGACGCATCAAATCAGAAAGATAACCTATAAGAAATCGTTTTAAAATTAGGCCTTCAATGAGAACGTTTCCTTGTTCTCAAAACTCAAGGGGTAAAACAGAGGAACATAAAACATCCTGCGTTTAAACTATTACATTCTTACCTAAACCATTCTACCAATAATGTTTCAGATGAATTATTTATTTTAAATAAAATTTATACAAGGCCACTATCACAGGCCACATCCTGCACTAATCTGTTCATTTGTGGATTGCAAAAGTTTAATTTTCACCTTGGTCCAAATCGGTGGGACTCTTCTGGAAAGATTTTAGATTTAGATTAGATTTTTATTCAGGGCGATCAACATCTAG
>NW_027113385.1:441356-446939 GCF_000696795.3 Halyomorpha halys
GAGGGTGAAATATATGGGGGTACGCAGGGTTTGTTGGTTGGACTTCTGGAAATAAACTCTGCGGTTATGACATTGCAGTCATGGAAAATACATTTATGCACGCGTAGTCGAAAGTTGATCATAAAATTTAATATATGTAATATGGGGTACCATTTTGATACCAACTCGTAAGATCATCGAAAATTTCAAAATATGGAATTAAGAGTTGTAAATGTTGTGGCCGCTATATAGATTAGACTACAGGCGGACAAACGAACAAATTCATTCCTTCTCCTTCTGAGGATAAATAGATTGACGTTAAATTCCCTTAAAATTGTTTGCGGAGGTGTAAGGATCATACCACGCTGTCTCCATAAGTGACTTTACGGTTTTAAAGGACGAAGGGTAGGAATCCAAACTATTTTAGGCGATAGAATAATGGCTCAATCTTTAAAATTTAAGTAGCAGGCCGTTTTTTTGGTGTTTTCTGAAAACTACTGGATGATTCAAGTATTGTATTATGAAAATAACAGTATCCTTTCTAAATACCCTGGAGATTTAAAAGAGAAAATTATTTGTCGTATTCAATTGTATAATAAAAAATGGATTCAGACTATATTTACCAAAGGATCGGAAAAAGAAAGTATAATGAAAAGAGTGACCAAACTAGAGAAACTAACTTTTGCAACCAGTAACGAATACAACAAGAAACACCTGTCCACAAAATAGAAAATACGACAATACAATATACGACACAGTCGTTAAACTAGTAATACTATACGGGAAGGAAACCACATGCCTTCCCAGTCTGGAAGTAGTACTAAGAATAGAACGAAGAATCCTAAAAAAGAATGTAGGGCACCAAAAAGACACAAGAAGGAGACAGGCCCAACAAAGACACAAAGGAGCTAGAAACAGAAACAAGGGTCAGGAAACTGAAATTCCACGGACATATGGTAAGAATGGTTCGGAAAGATTAATTATTATTATTCTATAGGCAACAGACCATGGACGCCTAAGTCCTCGCGCGATGTATTTCCTAATATTAGGATGTAATATTTCCAGTATTAGGAAATACATCTAGCGTTTCTCGACGTGTTTTTTTCGCAGGGTGGGTTCGTCACTCGCACGCCTATTTTATGTGAGTGCCATCCATTGGCTAACGGGCCTCACAAATGCCCGGGGGGACGCTGCGGGTGCGTTTTGCATTATTTTGTGCTTCAAAAAAGCCCGAATGGGACCGGGATTCGATCCTACAACCTGTGGATTGGTAGACTGGCGCGTTACCACGCTGCTACCGCTGCCCCCTTCGGAAAGATTAAACAAGGAAATATTCCAATATTTTCCTCAAAATATCCTCAGATTTTTTGGAATATACAAGGAACTATTCCGAGGATACAAAAGGTCAGAAGGATACAGGAGGGCGGATAAAGGAAGAAACGGAAAGACTAGGAATAATGGACCAGGACTGTCTGGACGAAGAAAGGTATAGGGAAACAAGGTTCTTGTCGGAGAGAATTCGAAAAAGGGAGTCACATGGAAAGAATAAAGAAAATAAAGGCACGCAGAGATAATGAGGGAAAATGGAACAAGAGAGAAGCCAAAAGTAATTATATTCGCGTGGTCTCTAAGGCCGTTCCGTGAAAAAAAAAATAATAATAATAACAAGAATTCATTAGAAAAATATAAAAGGTGATGTGAAAAACCAAAGGAGCAAATAATAAATTGGTATAGAACAATAATATAAGGACTGATATGATCAAATTCGAAATGATTATATAAAGTGGTATAAAAAATTAAATTAAATATTTATTATAACTTTTTCTGTGAGAATTGTATTAAAACGGGAGGATGATAATTATTTTTATACAGCTTTATGATTCATGATATTGGCTTCTAAATTCATATGGAAGAATATTTTTATATCATGTTTGGATAATGGAATAATTTAAGGACTTTTTGTGCCCGGGTCGTTTGGAGACAGATGGGTTTTTAAGGGAGTGGGGTCTATTTCTGTTCGGAAATGCCGATCTCATATCAGGATTTTTTTTAACAGTGGTGTCCCATTTCAGAATATTTTCCTCCCGCATTTATGAAGGACCATTGTAGAAATTATTGTACAGTAAAAAGTAAAATTATTGTTATTTATAGATGTATATGATTTTTATGATGTTTATGTTTAGGTGCTAAGTAGAGTAAGTAGAGATGCCGTTTTTCGATTTCAGGGGCTTTTTAAATATTGCTCTATCTCAAAGTCTCTCCTTCCCGTTTTAAGCTAATATTTCGAAAGTGATATAGGGCCCTCACTCTCCGGGGGTTTAGCGGGGGGGAATCTTGCATGTTACCACTACACCAGCAGTGCTATTATTGTATATTGTGTATTATCATATATTTGTAATCGTAACTATACATCAATAAAGAGGATTTGAAAATAAAATAAAAAGGGGTTTAGCGGGGCGGGTCAGGCGGGGAAGGATGGCCTTTTTTTTAGCGTTACGATCTCCTCTTGTGTGTGAGATTGTGACATGTCGTTAGTCGACCAACCCGCTATTAATATTATACAAAATTTACAAAATAAGTGCTATTTGGAAGCTATATATTTTTTAATTTTTATATTTTTAAGAAAGTGATTAGTTTTATTAATTCTTTATTTCATAATGGTTTATACAAATCTACTTCATATCGTCTACACATCTTATAGAAGGTTCAGCAACCGCAAACAATTGCAATTTCTACATCATAAAGTAAAAAAACAGAATCAGAGAAGCAGTTAATTACTACATTATACATCAATTAAATAAAAAAAAAAAAAAGATAGTACTAATGAAATAAAAGTTTCTATACTTTTTTAATTACAGTTGATAATAATTATCCGGCATATAAACTTTTTTTTTTAATATAATACTCAAAAATAATTAAAGAAAATAGCTAGCTCATTAACAAATATTCTCTGATGATACAGATGGAATACTCTACCTTTGGAAGTACAATATCGGAGACAATATATATTGACAAAAAAGAGTTTTATTGGAATAATACTTGGGGAAAGCAAAAGCTATTTATTGTGGGCAATAAAAATCACTTCTTCCTCTCGAAAGATCTTTCCTGTCAGCAATAAAGGAAACAGTGGGAATACCTACATTTATTCCAATACCTATTCTTCAGAGATATTTTTATTTTATTATCACTGATACCTTTATTCTCACCTTTGTATAACTTATATTCTAATATTGGACTATATTTTTATAGATGTATAAAATATACATTTAAAACAATTCAGTTTGAGATCGTCGAATTCAAACTTAACTTAAAAAAAGTTCTTTTTTGAGATGATTTTTGACAAAAATTGTTTCACATATATCACATATTATTGATTAAATAGTCATAGTAAGACTAAATCTACTTTCCTCATAGCTTTAAAAATCTGACGACTAACAAAATTCATTAAAATTACAGAAAATCCATAGAATGGTGAAGATTTTATTAATTTTATACAAATCGCATTAAATAAAATCTGCGGTGTAATCTACAAACCCAATTTATTTTTATTTTTTATATAGTCTTTGCAACATATAATTATGTTGTGTGGATTACTAGATTTTTAAAAGGATTAAAACCTCTACACAGTTGTCAAACCAATCGAAATTGTATTTTGAGCTACACTCACGAAATATTGTTAAATATTTACGGAACGCGGTTTTTTTTTTTGTTCTATTTTTTTAGTCCTTTGAAACTGAATTGACTGTAACGCCTAAATATTCGGAAACCCAATCATATATGTTTTAATTAATATATATAGAGAGAATTAATTTTTAATTTTAGTTTTAAACCAGGATTTTAATCTGTGTATTAACAGAAGGAAAACTTTAGCCACCATGATGGTTCCATATGGGCCGTCATTTATACACAAACAAACAACTTTGATTTAGTGATACACACTTTTTAGCTGTTTTTTTATTATTACATATTTTTCTGTTAAAAGTATATTCATAATTTTTTCAAAAACAACCATGAAATACGGTTTAATGAAAGCAGAAACGACAAGTTTGGCTAGAATAAATCATTTAATAGTAGCGTATAGTAAATTAAATAAAATTTTAATATATAGAAAATAAATAGTATTATATACAAATTCAATATAATAAATGCTTAATTAACAAACGAAAATTAAAAAAAACTAATTGAATTAAAATAACACTCGAGCTGAGCAAATAAAATTAGCATATGTTTATTACGAAATGGTATCATGCCAAACCCAACATAAAAGAAATTAAATTACTGATTAATAATTTGAAACTAAATAGCGATTTTATTTTTAAAAAATCAAAGGGATTATCATTACCAAATAAGCGATATAAAACACTTTACAAATTAATGTAAAATACCAAATTATTATTATACCATTCGCTTAGAATAAATTAAAATTTAGTTAAATCCATCAAACACGCTGAAGTTTTATATTTCATACTGTATTTTATATATTAAAATAACTGAATTCGTGAAAGATACCTAAAGAATATTTAAATGTAAATATTATTTATGTTAAATCATGAATTCTCTTGAAGAATGAAGTAAAAACTAGAGGATAAATGATTAAATGATTATACTAACTCTATATAGGTTATATTATACATAGGATAAATAATTATACTGACCCTACAGTATCATTTAATAATATTTCACTTACCATTTTCGAACAGATTTACTACTATGAATTAAATCTAGACATACGACTAAGTTGGAATTATTAAAACAAAAAAAAAAAAACACTTCGATTACGACGGTTATAACACTATACAAACGGCTTCAACTTCCAATTAATTACAAAAGATTGATGATAATTTATTTGAAGTCATGGAGTTGAGCTTTGGGGCTTCACTAAACCACTAAATTCCTCTTTTACTCATTCCTTAAAATCCAAGGTCCTTACTTTACTTTGTAACAAATAAAATCTATAATTGCCTTAGCATTCCATGCATAGCCGATCTAGCCTAACCAGAAATCAATCCTTCCATTGAAAACTCCTTAACGGCCCAAATCCACTAGTTTCTAGCGAGGGCTCATCTTATGTTTCCGATGATCCTCCGACACACTTGAAAAGAATACGACCTCGAGACCCTAATAATGTAGAAATATTATTGGAGTTCTACCTATGGAAAGTTTATTCATAAATATTTTATGTCATTCTAAATTATAACATTTACTTATTGTATTTTTTAATTTTAAACACAGTTGTAAAATTCATGAAATAAAGAGTAAAAAAATATGATAATCCAATATGAAATCCATTGCAGGAAAGGGACTGACACAACTTGATTTGTCCCAGAACATCCTCAACTCCGTGCCATCTCCTGCGTTCAGGAATTTGCACCACCTCATCATTCTCAACCTCAACCACAACAAGATAACGACCCTCCACTCCAAGGCCTTCGAGGGGTTGGACACCTTGGAGATCCTCACCCTCTATGAGAACAAGATAACCAACATAGAAGCAGAGGCCTTCAAGGGTCTTGACAAGTAAGTTTTAATAAGTTAGACCATTGAAAACCTTTCCAGCTTAATTTGATCAAAGATAAATAAAACTGCATTGAAATTAATATATAT
>NW_027113385.1:446989-454189 GCF_000696795.3 Halyomorpha halys
ATTTTCAATGCTTACTTTAATGAAAAGGTATGATCCTTTTTCTTAAATGAATAAAAAATCATTATTTTCTTGTGGTTTATTTAATCGGTAATATTTCGAGGTTCGAATGACCCAACCTCGTTTTAGTAGAGTATATACTAATTAGTATTTACTAATAGTCCCTACTGCAGAAGAAATTTAATTATGTGATTTTAATTATGTAGGTGATTTAAGCTTGTAAAATATCGACAAATGTAAAAAATTAGGAATCTTATTTCATTCCCATTATAAATGTTATATGTTTAGACAAAAAAAATAATGCTTTTAAAATATATAAATGACTAAACTCTGGCCGGATTGATAAAGTGGAATTGAATTCCAGCCCCTTCGGCTTCAGTCAAACGGAAAATAGACAGTTAAAGCTAATCATATCTTCCTTGACATCAGTTATATCACTCTAATCAGAATAATCCTAATTAAAAAATTATTTAATCAATTTCCATCAATTCTTAAGACACGGTATTTAATATAACTCGCTCCACAAAAATTAACGCCTCCGATGAATTTCAATTTTACACTTTGTTCCTGCACTCTTTGTCGCTTTTTATAATTTATCACAGTTCAAACTTACATGCACCCTCATATTTAGTTAAATAAATGTAATATAGCATATATTTTCTGATGAGTAAATTTTTTATAGCTATTAGAATAACTATTACAAAATATCTCAAAACAAATTATGTAATTGAATGATTTCTTGTAAAAATAAATATCAAAATAAAAAAAATAAATAAATATAAAAATATACAATGAAGTATCAATAGTTGATGGATATATGAAGAGATGGCACAAATAAATATGTTTTGTTTATTTGTCTATCGTTACTGACCACACCCCGACTATCCTCGTAAAAGAAAAAAAATATACTATAAATAAATATATTTTAAAATATCCAGAAATATTCAAAACAACAAAAGAATTTATATTTGGGTTAGTCTCAATTTATAAAATAATTTTAAATACGAGCGACTTGAGGTAATTTAAAATTTCAAATGGTCCAAACTTCCAATCCATTACAAAAGACTGAAGTTATAAGGCCTATCAGGACATACGGAATTGAGCTATGGGGCTCCAATAAACCATCTAATTCCTCTCGAATCCAATCCTTACAGTCCAAAATCCTTCGTAAAATCCTTAATGCTCCTTACTTTGTCACAAATCAAATCATCCATCAGGACCTCAATGTCCCCTATGTTGCCGATTTAGCAAGAGCCAGATACCAATCCTTCCATAATAAACTTCCCAACCACCCAAACCAAGTCGTTTCTAACCAGGCTTCTCCTTCACTACCTAATAATCCTCCTAGGCGTCTGAAAAGAAGATGGCCTCGAGATCTTCTCCTTAAGAAGTGTTTTTGAAGTTCTATCAATGGGTAGATTCTCCACATGTTTGTATCATGTCATAATATCACTTACAGCAAATTTATTTGATGTGTATATATGTCTGTATAGATAGACAGCTGTAAATAATAATAAATGAATTATAAAAAAAAATTTCAAATAGCTTCCCCTCTATCAGGGAATTTGGCCTAATAAATGATTATAGCACAAACTTCTGCCATTTAAACTATTACCTCGTCCACTTAACTATTGCTAACATTTGGAATGTCGATTCGTATTGTGGAGTCAGGGAATTTTAAAATTTATTTCACTTCCAGTGATGAAAAAAAGGCGAAGTTACAACTAAAAATGCAGAAAAGTAAGACAATGCAGAGGATAGTATATGCAACTAAATGCAGGAGCAAAATTAATACTCTATTATTTAGCTTAAAGTATTATTCCCGTCGATTGTATTTTGTCAAATGTTTTTTTTTTAATCACCTCTCCCTGGTCATATCTCTCAAACAGGGAGGAGGGAGAGAGGTTAAGCAGAGGTAACCAAGTTGAAGTAAGAGGGGTCAAGTTTTCATTTCGTGAAACCGTCACAGAAATAAAAGTCGATCCCCCAGACCGAATTCGAACCGGCAACGCTGCAGTCATGAGGCAGTCGCTTAACTCCCTTAACTACAAACTGCCCTATCATAGATTGTTCTATTTGATAGGAGACTATAGTTTGACAAGTTAAGAAACATCCATTAAGCGTGCATGCCCTAGTTCGAAATTAAAAGGCACGACCCTCTCTACAAGTTCACTGAGTAACCCCACTTCAGTTATTGACGGCCAGTAAATTATTTTTCAAGTTTTTTATTTAGCGACTCAGTACAATATTTTTCATAAATCAACAATAAATAATAAACTGCAACAGATCCTTTTATAAAAATAAATAAATGGAAAAATGAGTTTACAACTTATTAATTTATTGCTTTTTATAATTGACTGAAATAATAATCAATAACAAGAAACATAGGAATTAGTACTCGCACATAAAATAATGTAAAATAAATCAAAAAGTTAAAATAAATATTCAAGATAGTGGCTATTTGACAAGACAGCTGTTTGATACTACTTAATCGTAAGAAGATTTCTATTCATTGAGGGTATCCTGTCAGCCAAGCTCATCCCGGAAGGTTCTTCGTTAACTTGTCAAGCTGAATTATATAATAAATTATTAATACTAACCAATTTATAGCTGTACAAGGATATAATAGAGGATGCTAGCGTATCAACAAAATTGGTTATGTACGAGTATAGTTCGTAATTAGTTGGGATATCAAGTCTTGTATTTTAAGTAGAAGTTAAAATAATTATAGTTGTAAATAAAATAACTGTAGCTGAGGTTGTTGAGGCATCACCTAAGCCTAACCACAAAACTAGAACGGCACCGGTTCAAATTCGGCCTGTGGAGGATGACTCTTATTTCGTGTCGGTCCCGTGGAATGAAAACATGACCCTCTCACTCTAGAGGTTGGTTAATCTGGGATAACCAAATCGTATGTCAGAAATGGTCAGCTTCACAAGACAAGTTAAGTCTTTGGAACTTCCCTTTTACATTTCATAAACTGACGTTAAATACCATACTTAAGTAGTCTGATAAAACTATTGAACGATTTAGGAATAGAGTAGGTTGTTTAGACCTTCATAAATTAATTAATAATAAATATAATATAAATGAATGTCTGTACATACTGAATGCAAGAAATGAAGTACCACTACTTAGAAATGTAAGAGTCAACTGGACTTGATTTTGATCGAAAGGGGCGAAACCCCCTTAAAGAAGAAGCAGTTCAACTTTAAATAACTCTTTATAAATATATTAATATATTTTGAATTCATTATTTATTCGAATAGAATAATTATGTAGTAATAATTTCTTTTTGAATTATAACAAAAAAAAAGCATTGACCTCATTCCCTAGCTGATACTTAGTCCTAATAATTACTAGGTTCAATTTTCTCACTTTAAATTATTTATTTCCCTTTTCCTGTTGAAAACATCTATATATTCAAAGGTTTATTTCTTTTATCTCCGTGGGAATGGGGCTTTAAAATATGTATTACAAACTTTCATAGCAGTCCCAACAAAGACTGATCAATAATCAATAGCCTTTTGTGGATTTTATTCTGTTTCTATAAACAAATTTATTATATTAAATATATCTCTTAAATATATAGCCTTCTTGTAGTATGAAATATATCATATCAATTGTGGTTATAAAAAAATTGCTATGTTCCGATAATAGCGTTAGTGTGAAGATTTCTAAATTCCCCCCGTGATCATTCAAACAAAAAACATTTTAGTTTTTAGTTGAAAATATGTATTTCTATATTTAAAGGGTTATATACCTTTCAAATTATCACAAAGAGTTCCAAACCCAAACCAAATATGTATGTGAATAACTTTGCCGTTTTTCGAATTAATAACAAATGGGCAATGGGAACTAAATTCACCTCACTTACTCCATTATTTAAATTATATGATATTAGCCTTAGAATACTAATTCTAGGTTCATTTTATTACGGAACTTTCCTTGTAATTAACTACGGTATTACATTGGGCCAAGCTTAGTCTGGAATCTATTCTAACTCTAACTTAATTGAATCTATGTTCATTATCCACGATCGATCTTTTATAATATTGAAACGAGAAAATTTAAAAAAAAAATGGTTATAATACGTTTGGCTTGATTACTTGAAAAAGTATGAAGAAATTCTAGGAGTATAATGAAGCAACAAAAATTAATTTATGAATGCCGATAAGAAAAATAATAAAATTCCAAAAACATACATCATTAACTAAAAATTTTTATTGATTAAAATAGAAAGATATTTCAAATCTTATAATGTCACAAATACGATAAAAAACGGAATTTTCATGTTAAAAAAAATTTAACATACCTAAAGACGATATGAAGAGTTCCCTCTGGAGTTCGACTCAAATTGTCTTCTTTAGAAGTCGGTTCTCTTTCCTGAAACCAACCACTGTTTCTTATAATTTTGCAAATAATTTAAGTAAAATACGTGCCCATTTCTGAGTTGAATTAATATAAATTTTATAATGAAAGCCTTAATGGTAATTTTGACAATGATTTTAAAAAATGGAAAAAGGTTAAATAGATAATAAATCTAAATTTAAATAAATAAATATTCTGCGGTGAGAGATTAAGATGAAAAGGGAGAGCTGAGAGGGAAGGAAATGGAGAGCTAGATGGAAAGGGTGATTAAAACTTGCCACATAATTCCAATAAAACTTGCATATTAAATTTAAAATTAGGAATGTATTAAAAATAAATAATATAAAATTAAACTAAAAAATATTAAATTCCACAAAACAAAATCTGAAATTAATCTTTATAGAATAAAAAACAGCTATTTTTAAATTATACAGTGCGATACCACCTCCAGTGATTATATATTTCACAAGTAATGTTCATAAGATTAAATCTCCATGGTGAAACCAATAATTAACAAATTCTTTCACATTTTATATTCATTCAATGTTTATTAGGATTGACAATGTGATCCTTATTTTTTTTTATGAGGAACAGGATTAAAATAACTTAAGAAACCAATACTCTCATACTTTCTATATGCTTCAATCTGCATCCTATGTTGAAATTTAGGAGAACAGAACTAAGGGCGTACCCAGGATCAAAACTAAGAGAGGGGGCATGCCATAGTCAATCAGGTTGTAACATTTAAGCACGGAAAAGGCGAAAGAAACTAAAATTTTAAACATTACAGCATTGCTTTATTAGTTATTACAATTATTTGTTTAAAAAAATATTATGTTAATAATTTTTTTCATTTTTATGGGGGGAGGGGCAGTTGTCCTCTCCTACTCCTTATGGTTAAGCCCATGAACAGAACTGAGGTATGAAGTAGTTAGGTATCAATTCTAGAAGCATTAATTCTCAGTCAAAAATATTCAATCTGCCGCCTTAAACTCTTCTGGATTTTTCAATCGTTGTTTAATTATTCACTAATGGATTCCTCCTCATTAAATATATTTATTATATCTTTATGATATTTTACTTTCTAATTTTCATTTATTTAAAAATATATAAAATTAACTGACTCCTCTGTCCTCGGGATTCCCTTGTAAAACAAAAGTATAATTTTACTTCATCAGTTTTTAAAAACAAGATATTTAAGATATTCGGGACCCACTAAGCCGAACCACCCATCCCAATATTTTAAAAGTCTTGCTTTTCAAAAATGACGTAAAATCATATAGAGAACTACGTTAGTGCTGTGATACTTTTGCAATACAAGAGAACCCTTAGAACGAAAGAGGACTCCGAAACGTCAGTTGATTTTTTTTTTTTAATAAACGAAAATCGAACAGGTTTTAAAAAACATAGAAATATTAATATAGTATAATTGAATCTTTCCGGAAGAAACGTTGTTTATAAAAGAATTATCTTTTTAAGTGCACATTTTCATTTATAGTAAAATATTTAATGATAATCCAACAATTGAAAATTTCAGTTCAATAAAAATTGAAACACTAACAGGAAAATATTTACTTTCTTCATTTATTCATGAGCCCAGGGAGTTCTCTACCATCTTTTAATAATTTAGAAATTTCTACTTCCTAAGCAAAGTTTTTTACTTTCACACAAGCTTAAAACATACGGTAAAAGCCTCTTCCAACCTATTCTCTCATGCCTTCATGAATACAATATACGTCATATGTTTAGTGAAGCCCCCTCTTATTAAAATTTTAGACATACGACAATGGCGGTAGAAGGATGATATCCGTCAGTCTCCAGGGACAAACTCTGATAACAAGGCTCATCAGGAATATTCATGAGATTCGGCCCCGCCGTTATATAATCTCCTTGTTCTACAACTTATTTTAACAAACTTAGGCCCCCTTTTTGTTTTCAACTCATCTTTCCGTTTATTCTCTATCTACTTGGTATAGGAAAAATACCATTACAAAGGCCTGAATGAGAGAAAGTTTTGTGTCCCAAGAACAAGGGAGGAATCCGTTATTTTTTAATAAATTTGGAAGACTATTAGTTGACCGTAAGCAATTGTTTGGTAGAAGTTGGTCATGATGGCGTTCAAGAAAGATAAAAAAAAAAAAGAATGATAGGGCAATATACTTCATTCTAAGTTTGGAACATATGCCTGAAAAAAAATATTTTGTGCCTGGTAAAGTGAATAAAAGGAACAGAATTTAACGAAATTTACGCTAGACGACAATAATTTGATCCCCAACTTCTCTCTGAATTCGGCTCGGATCGGAAGGACCGATTCTCTTAGAAATCGGAAGAGCAGGTTTATGCAAAAAAAATTGTATGCATGCGTGAGCGAAAGTAGTAGATGAAATCGGATAAATTCGATAGCGGATCAACTAGATACCAACCCACACAATCACTGCTTAGTGAAAATTTCATCTAAATCGGATTAACTATTATAATGATTATACCCGAACACAAATTTACCGACAGATGTCTAAAACGTAAAATGTGACCGAAAATTCTCGATTCTAAGGATGCATATTATTTTTTTTAATTCCTGGATGAATTAAAGACTTTCCTACTTTCGGTAATGAGGGAACAAAAAAAGTTTCGATTCAATTATTAATTTAATAATTAGTCAATCCTAATGAATTTGAGTTCATTTCAATTATTATTTTTAATACTTCTACTAATTTAACAACAATACATTGCAATGTATTTAATTTAAAACATTTAAAAAATCCTTAATGCTCCTTACTTTGTCACAAATCAAATCATCCATCAGGACCTCAATGTCCCCTATGTTGCCGATTT